>NW_021704593.1:6442-13945 GCF_003719485.1 Trypanosoma conorhini | reverse complement strand
CGGCGCTTTCACGCCTTCCTTTTGCCTTTCCGTGGGACCTTGCGACTGAGCCTCCCGCTGCCGCTGCTGCGTTTCATCTGCCTGCCCTCCGCCGCCGCCGCCCGCTGCGCTGTGGCCGGAAGGAGGAGGCGAATCCCGACGGTTATTACGGCCGGCGGGGCCAAACACGGCAGAAATATTGCCCTCCACTTCTTTTCCGCAGTTCGCAATTGACGCCGCCCTCTTCTTCTCGTCCGTTACGTTCCTGAATTCATACATACAATCGCTCAGCAGGAGGTCTCGCCACCTTGCGGCCAAATCCACTTCCTCAACGTCCCCACCAACTGTAACAGGCGGAGTCGACGCGTGGCCCCCGCCGGCGGCGCAGCACAGCGCGCAGAGGGCGCACACCAACAGCAGACGGACAGCCATCGTCGCTCTTCCCACCGCAGCACACGCACACAGACACACACACGCACAGAGTCTGGCGAGGGGCAAAGAAAGAGAGGGGGAGAGGGAGAAGGGTGGGAGAGGCACACAGGCACACACACAGAGGGATAAAAAGAGATCAAGAAATAAATTGCGTCTTTAGGGGTCGTTGCAGTTGGGGAGAAGAAAGTGAGTGGGTGCGTGTGGGGCAAATGCGGCAGCGTCACCGACCCCGGGCACGCTGCAGCATCTCCTCAAACATGCGCCCCTCCTCCCGGCTCCACAGGCCAGCACCACTACCACCACATGCAGCAGCGGTGGTGGCGATGGCGGCAGAATTGCGCTGCGGAGAAATCTGTCTAAAACCAATTGCCTCGTAACTGGCGTCTGCGTGCGGTGTCGCCTGGTAGGCCGCGTACGCGGCGGCGTCGCAGGCCTCGAGGGACGGCACGTGAGGCTCCAACAGCCGGAAGACGTCCATCACCACACGGCGCTTCGTCTCAAAGTCAAACAAGGAGTCGCAGAAGAGAGACGGGGAGTGGTTCACTTCCATGAGCACAGGCGCCAGATCTTCCGTCAGCATGAAGTCGAAGCCAAGCAGTTCAAAGCAGTTGCGCCCATCACTGCGTGAGCCTCGTGATGCGCCGGTGCCGACGAATTCCCGCTGCAGCTCCTCCAACCCGGAGAGCATAGTCAGCATGATGCACACGTCGATGCGGCGCAGCAGACGCTCCCAGCGCGTCACGGCGGCAGCATCGTCTGCGGAGTCCTCGCTGTAGCCATTGCCCGGCAGTGCGTCGATGTAGTGCTGCAGAAACTTAAAGTCCCGCTTGTTGCCCTCACACACAGCGCCGTTACTCGTCGCTTTCGCAACCCCCACAGAAAATCCCTCTGCGTTCTTGTTGACGGCGTAATTCGTTAAGTGCACACTTGCCCGCTCGCAGTTGCTTCTGCTCGGGGCGGCGTATGCCTCCGCGCAGATGCGCACCAGACCCTCGCGATGGACAAACAACTGCAGTCCGTCAAGCAGACCCGCGTGACCGGCACGCGCCTCGGGCCCCAGCGGCTGCGGCGTTCCTCTCCGCAAGCGCGGGGGACGTCCGGCCACAACAGACGTCAAAAGCACATAGACACGAAGATCAAACTTCTTGCGCTCGATACAAAGGGGCGGCGTCACGTACAACTGCACCAGACAATCCTCCCCGCCCTTGTCTGCCAGGGCCTCCAGCGCCTGCAGCGGCTCCGGTGTCAGAACAATTCCCTTCCCCTGGCACCCTTTGTTCGGCTTCAGTATAAAAAAGGGCTCGCCGCCCGGTGGCTGTTGCCGCTGTCGGTCACGGAGAAACCGCTCCAGCTGCGGCACCTCCGTCGGCGCGGCGAAACTCCAGGGGAAGGCGCCCATAGCCGCGGCGAGGGGCGAAGCCACCTCCAGCTGCCGTCGGATCCGCATCAGCCGCTTGAACAGCACCGCCTTCCGGGCGACGACGTGCATGGCGGGAAAGTGGTTCAGACGATGGCGACACGACAACGCAGCCACACGCGACGGTATCACGCTCTTATCAAGCCACTGAATCTGCGGACTGTTGACTGCGTCGTACGACAGGCCCCGGGATGCAAGCCGCTTGGTGAGCGGCCGCATGTCGCTCCGCAGCGCCACCCCGTGGAAAGCAACAGGGACGTCCTCCTCACGGCCCTCATCTTCCACGTACCATCCCAGTGCCACGGCCGCCGCCCGTACCACGTGATACCGTGTCTGGCTACAGTTCACCACAATGGCCTTTCGAAGCCTCTCCGTGTCACTATCATGGGCAACGCCATTCATGACTATGTCCCGCCGAACACGCAAAAAAAAAGGGGGGAGAAAAAGCCTGAAGGAAGAAGCCATCGCAAAGAAAAAAATGCAGTAATAAGAAGGCGAAATCTCAAGCCCAAGCGTTCCCTGGGACGGGGAGACGCACCGCAAGCTGAGACTAGCAAAAAGAGGGGATATGAAAGAAAAAAGGAAAGATACAGCAGACTCCCTTGTTCGTTTGTTTTGTTCCCTTGTTCCCCTTCCCTCGTACTTTTCGCCCTCTTCCAACCCCCCCGTTTTCGTGGTGGAGGAGGGAAAGTGCGTACGCGTGTGGTGTGCGTGCGTGAGTCTGTTTGTGTGATTGCGCCGGCAGTAGACGTCCCAGCAGAAGCGATACGCATAAATATGCATATAGTTTTGCGTTTCGTCCGTGCTGAATCACCGCCGTCTGCCCATCTCTATAAATGCCCCGGGAGCGAACAAAGGCAAACCACAACCTCAGGTACATGTCGTCGGGGGCGGGCTGTCCCCAGTGCGCCGTCGAGCGGTCAGCAGTGCTGCTGGCCGCCTCACTCTATCTACAAAATGCACCCTCACCGGAACTCGAGGCCCTCTTCCTCTTCTCGCTCTCTCCCCCCCGCACATCCGCGCCTTCCTGCGACACCCGCAGGAGAGATAGTGAGAGACAGAGCTGGTGAGAAGTATCCGCGTGGACGCCAAATTACAACTTTAGGTCCATCTTTCACTCAGTCTTTTTTGTTTTATTTGGGCTTTTTGCTCTTTGGTAGGGAACGGCAATGTGCTTCCCCCTCCCCTCCCTCCTCCCTTTCTGCGAGTCTTCGCTTCGGCCCTCTAAGCGTCGAACTATTCCGCCTCGGAACTCTCAATCCTGCTCAGGATTTCCGACTTTGTTTTTTCGTGCGCGACGTCAATGTCGTTCTCCTTGGCGTACGCCCTGAGCGCGGCGATGGTCCACCGCGGCGTCGGCTTTTCGCCTGGCCGCGCCGACACGGAGCGCGAGCGTTTCGAGCGCGACTTCCGCGGCGAGGCCGACGCCTTCTTTGGCGACGACTTCGATGGGCTCGCCCGCTTGCGGGTTGCGGGCGACCGCGCGGGGTGGCGTTTGGTGGGAGACGCCGACTTCTTTGAACTTCCCCGCTTTGGTGACCTTGCGGGTGACGCGCCGTTCGTCGCGGGACTGCCGCCACGCTTCGGCGTCGACTTCCGCGGCGTCACGGAGGCCGCCGAGCGGGACTCACGCTGCGGGGTGGCGGGGCTCTTCTCTGGCGTGCGCCCGGCGTGGCGCGAGGGTGAGCGGGACGCGGAGCGGCTGCGGGGCTTCCTGGGCTGCGGGGAGTTTGCAGCGGCGGCGGCGGGCGCTTTTGCCTGCCGCCGCGGCGCAGTGGGCGTTGCGCCGACGCTCCTCAAAAGCTGCGCCCGCGTCTTTGGCGTCATCGGCGTCGACTTCTTCGCCGAGGCCTTCGCCTTGGCGATCGTGAGACTCACGGAGTCGCGCGGCGGCGGCGGCGGCGTCGCCTCGGCCGGCCGCACGTTGCCGTCATCGTCGTAGACGCGGTGCTTCGGCAGCGGCAGGTCGTTGTCGTCCACCTCCGGCTTCGTGTGGACGAAGTACCTCCACAGCGGCATCGCGGTCGGCTGGCGGGGTTCAGCGCGCTTGACGCCGCCGCGGTGCGAGGCGGCGGGGGGGCGAAAAGACGCGAAGAAGCAGGGGGGAAAAAAAAGTGACAACAAAAAAGAAGGAGGCGGAGGCGAAGAGGGGGCGGGAGCTGCGGGCCGCGCGGCGCACGCCCCCGCACTTCGCTCCAAAACTGCGTGTGTTTGTGTGGGGGAGCCCGCCCCGCCTGGCCGGCAGGAAAAACCGCGGCACAAAAAAACAAACAAACAAAAAAAACTTTACATTGGCGTGAAAAAAATAAAATAAAATAAAAATCAAATCAAATAAATAAATAAATAAATAAAAGAAAAATAAGAAAAAAAAGGAAAAAAGCTGGAAATTTGCGTCTTTGATGATTCATGGGAATCCGAAAAAGAAAACAAAAAGAAAAAAAACGGAAAGCCGCCCTCGCTGGCTGAAGTTCTCTCGGCGGGAAGTGTCCGGGCCCGGCCCACGGTGGCACCTACAGGCGTGCGGCGTGGCACAACCGCTGCTGGTTGGGGTAGAAAATGCCGGGGTTCATCAGGTTGTCGGGGTCCAGCGCGGCTTTGATCGCCTCCTGCACGCGTATGTGCGTCTCGCCGTGCTCCTGCGTGACGTACTTCAGTTTCCCCACGCCCACGCCGTGTTCGCCAGAGATCGTCCCGCCCCTTGCCAGGGCGCGCTGCGTCAGGCGACTTTCCAGCACCCGCAGTTGCCGGTACTCCTCCTCGTCCCCGAAGGGCACATTGAGGTGAAAGTTGCCGTCGCTGATGTGCGCGCAAACGAGGCAGGGGACTCTGTGGGCCGCAAAGTCCTCCTCCGTCTCCCGAATGACGGCCGGCAACTCCGTTAGCGGGACACAAACGTCCGTTGTGAGCACCCTCTCCGGTTTCCCCCGCACTTGCATGGCGGCGTAGAAGCAGCCACGCCTGGCCTCCCACACGGCGTCCAACTCGTCTCCAGCCTTCAGGAAACGCATGGAGCAGGCCTTTCCCGCGACGCGAAAAATATTCGAGACGGTTTTGAAGTCGGCGCGTATACGACGCAGAGAGGCGTCGCTGTCGGAAAACTCCAGGAATACCGTGGCCGCGACTGGAAGCGAGAGCTTGCTGTACTTGTTCGAGGCCTCCACGGCCTCCTTGTTTAGCAACTCGCAGCGCAGGAGGGTCGTCGGCGCGCCTTGAAGCTTCAGCGCCACCACGGCATTTACGGCGTTCTCCGTTGAATCAAACGTGGCCACGCCGCCGGCGCTGTGCAGCAGCAGCGGCCACAGTTTGAAGGCCACTTCGCACAGAACGCCCAACGTGCCCTCGCTCCCGCAGTACAGCTGCGTCAGATCCAGCCCCGAGGAGGTCTTGCGCACCACCCTGCGGGTGTCCATCACGTTGCCCTGCGGCGTCACAACGCGAAGCGCGAGGACGTTCTCACGGGTGGTGCCGTACTTGAGGGTGGTCATGCCGCTGCCGGAGGTCGCCACCATCCCCCCCACACACGGGTTCGAGGAAGGGTCAGGGCCGAAGAGGAGGCCGTGCTCCCGCGCCGCCTTCATCAGCCTCAGCTTCCGCACACCAGCCCCCACCCAGACAACGGCGTTCCTTACATCAAAGTCCATCCGCTGCAGCCTGGCTGCGTCGATCACCACACCGCCAGTGAGGGCAATGGCGCCGCCCTCAAGGCCGGTTCCGGCCCCCCGCGGCGTCATGGGGATCTTGTGAGCCGCGCACAGCCGCACCACCGCCGCAACCTGCTCGACGCTGGACGGAAGTACCGCCGCGGCGGGCGTCACCGGCACGCAAAACGATTTATCGCTGCTGTATGCCTCCTGCAGCTTCTTGGGGTCGGTAATCAGCTGACTTTCCGGATCCGGAAGCACCAAGCGGAGTTCCGCGAACAGGGGCGCACATTTGGCCTGGCGTTCGGCCAAGCTTGCGACATTGTACACCGGCGGCATGGAATTGTATATGTGTATGTGAGCAATTCTCCTGCTGCGGTTTGTTCTGTTTTATGTATTTGTTATTGCGTCTTTTTCTTCTCTCTGCCTCCGCCTCAGCGAGACGTGCTCCGCAGCAGCCGCAGCAGCAGCAGGGTTAAACAGCAGGAGGCAATGGCACACACTCACATGCACACAAACGAAGCGGCAACCACGGCGGGGGAAGCCGCGCTGCGTCGCAATCGATTGCGGCGTCACATTCACCGCCATCAGCAGCTCAGACAAGACAAATCCAGGGGGAAAAAAAGAGGAACAACAACAACAACAAAAGCAACGCCCTTCTACGGCCGCACCACAACGTAGCTCCTCGTCGAAAGACCGAAGGTCAAAACGTCACCCTCGATAAGTGTCGTGGGGATAAACGGCTGCAGCCGCTCACCGTTGAGGCGTGTGCCGTTGGTTGAGCCAAGGTCCAGCACCTGCAGCTCCATCAGCCACGCGTCCGCGCCGTCGCCCAACTCCGCCATCGCCTCCCGCACGCAGTCGCAGAGCCTGCCAATGTCCTGCGCCGACCCCCAGTCCATCATCGTCCGCTCCCCCATGCACGCAGTTGTCTGCCGGTCCAGCGCCTCAGCGTGGGCGTAGACGAAGCGAACCTCCAGTGCAGCGTGCTGGGCGGAGCAACTTGGGTGGTCGGTGGGGATGTCGTTCACGTCCCGATCTTTGCCCACAAGCGTCACCGCCCGGCGCGAGACCGCGGCGTGGGTCGCCACAGGCTGCCCCGCCTTCAGCACGCAGATGTTGTACGCCGGGACATACGGCTGGAACATGTCGTCCGCAGCGCCCGCGGAGCGGCAGTCGGCGCCTTGGCCGAGCGATATTTGATGCCACCTCAACACATCGCGAAGCAGGGCACCGTGGCGCGTGCCATCCGTGTGCCTCCTCCGCAGCTCCTCGTAAACGCACGCCACGCGAAGTAGGTGGAGAATGCTTTGGTCGACGCCGTCCCCCGCTGTGATGCTATGCAGCACACGCTGCGGCACCGTCAGCAGCGACGGAAACCACTTCGCTGGACGGCCCCCCGAAAAACGCGACCCCGTCGCTGCGAGGCCCTGACGCGCGTCATTCAGCGCCCCTGTCCGCCCGTAGAAGGGCCTTTCCATTTTGCCCCCAGCCCCCCCTTTTTTTTTACCTTTCAGGCACAAATCCACCGCGCCGCACGCAGTGGCAAAAAAGGAGAAAAAAAAAGGAAACTTAACGGTTTGTAAGTGTGCAGCGGCGCACCAAAACGCAAACGGCCCACGACCTTCACCGCCACTACACACACACACACACCCACACACATATTCGTCGGAGTAAAACGTTCAACTGACCACGCCGAAGGCAGCAGGTGAAGCCACACCCCTCACCTCCCAACCTCAGACCTTCTCCTTGCTTGCTTATTTCGCCTCGACTCTAATTAGCGCCCTCTCCTGAAGAAAAAGGAAAAAAAAAATACAAAGTGCCGCCGACTACTGAAGGGAATTTGCGCCGACCTCTCCGTAGCAGCCGACCACCGCCTCCCCCTCACGCGTTCTAACGGCACACCGGCCTCTACACTTCCCCACCCTGTCGCAGGGCACGACGCGGACACAAGACGCGCGTGGCTGGCCGAACCGCCGCCTTTCCCCGCTTTCCGCTGCCGTCTTCTCCTTGTGGCTCTGCCACTTCTTTTAA
>NW_021704593.1:0-6361 GCF_003719485.1 Trypanosoma conorhini | reverse complement strand
AGGCAGAGGCATACATAGATACATGTACCAGAAGGAAGCCAAAGACGTGTCCGCGCTGTACAGTTTCCAGGGGGCGATCTATGACCTCGCCGCACTGTAAACGCCGTAGGTGTCCATTGCCCACTTGAGCCAGACGAAGGCCACCACCTCCAACGCCACAACGGCAGCCCACATTCCCCACGGGGAGCTCCTGCAGCTGGCTGTGCTTGGCCTACCAGCGAGGATTGCCTCCACAGCGAGCGCCTCTTCCGCGAGGCAGGCGTCACCAGCGCTCATCCGTCCGTTCGCCACTGGCGGTGAAGGCGTCTGCCGCCGTCCTCGCGAGTCGCTTCTCGATTCCCGAGCGGCTGTGCGTGACGGCATCTCCTCAAAACCCTCTTTGGCCCTGCTTTTCCTTGCGTTGCTTTGGTTGTGTTCGCAAGCATTGGCCCAGGCACATGCGTGGAGATGCCAGTACGTAAATACGCGAAAGGAAGAGGCGTGAATAAAAGAAAAAAAAGTCACTAGAAAGCAAAAAACAACAACAACGACGCAATTCTCATGTGTTGCATTGTTATTTTCCATTGCCACGCGCACGCGTGTGTTTGTGTATGGTACTTTTTATCTTCTCTACCCCCTCCCTCTCTCTCCCGCTCTTTGCCCGTGTGCAAAACCACGCACACCCCACCTGCAAAGGGCATATTCACACATATATTTCTTTGTCCAGGGTCCTCCAGCAGATATGTGTATTTTTGGTCTCTTACCGTTGCTGCAAACAAATACGCACACAAAAAAGTCGCAAATCGTTGCAGGCAAAAAAAGAAGAAAAAAAAGCACGCACTATCCTCCCCCTAGACCTTCTTTTTTGCTCGGAGCAACGTCCAATAAGAGAATCTCGGCGAAAAAAAAAACTTGGAGGGCAAAAACAAAACCTGAATGAAATAAGAAATGTAAAACAAGTCTTTAAAAAGGGCGCTCGCCTCCAGGCACCAAATATCCTCAGTCTAGTTCATCCTCTGGGTGCGCGGAGGCGTGCGGGGTTGCACTGGCAGGGGCTCCTGCACCCGCACCCGAGGAGAACGACCCCGGGGCAGCACCAGGCATTGCCTTGGACATCATCTTCTGAAGCAGAGGGCCCACCTTGGGGTCATTCAGCAGCTGCAGAGCGGACATGGGATTTTGTTGCAGTGTGGCGAGCTTTGCCGCCACTTCCGGGTCCTTCATGGCCTCCCTGAGCTCCTCGTCTTTAAAGAGGTCATCCATAAAGGATTGCATGCCACCACCAGCACCGCCAGGGAAGCCACCAGCACCGCCAGGGAAGCCACCAGCACCGCCAGGGAATCCACCAGCACCGCCAGGGAAGCCACCAGCACCGCCAGGGAAGCCACCAGCACCGCCAGGGAAGCCACCAGCGCCGCCAGGGAAGCCACTAGCGCCAGCACTCTGCGCTTGCCTTTCTCTCTCCTCTTCACGTTGTTCTTGTTCGCGCTGGCGGCGAAGGGCCTCCTGCCGCAGCCTTTGTGCTTTCTCTTCCTTGTGTCGCCGGAACTGGCGAATTGCGTCTGCCTTTTCCTGCACAATCTTCAGTAGGTCTTTCAGTCCTTCCTCGTAGTCGACAGCTTGGGCCTCGCTGAGGTCCTTCAGCGCCTCTTCCCACTTGCCCAGGTGGCGGTTGACGGTGCCGCGAACACGCAGTGCCCGCACATTCTCGGGGTTGATTTGGAGGGCTCGATTGGCATCCCGCAGAGCACCGCCCGGTCTTGCGCATTGGAGTAAGTAGCTCGCACGCTGGGACCAGTACATCGCCTTACCGGGCACAAGCCGTAAGGCTCGCGCCATTAGGTCGATGGCTTCGTCCAGTTTCCCACCGGCCGCACAGTCTGCCGCCTGTGCCTTGAGTCCCATGGCCTCCTCTTCTTCCTCGGGGGTGGGGTCGCTGACGGTAGAAACTTGGATGCCATCATCGGGCACCTCCTCCAGCTCCCATCGCTCTGGATCGGGCTCGCTCATCAATTCCTCCTCCTCCTCCTCGTTTGTTTCCTTTTTTGCCGCGTTGCTGTCCGGTTTATCCCCAGTAGGTGAAGTTGGGGGAATAGAGGCGCCCAGGGAAACCATGTACGCCCGCAATCCCTGAAGTTCTTCGCGGTGTAGCTCCTCGGGATGATCGCGCAGGTGCTCCAGCACGCGGTTTACCGCCTCCAAGTCTGTCGCGTTTAAGACAGGCATTGGTACCTTGATATTTTTTTACTTATAGTTTTGTTACTGCTGCTGTAATTTCTTCGCCTTGGCCTCTCCGTCACTCCACACTCCTTCTGCCTGTTGTTTCGCTACTAGAAGCCACACGATTTCTCAAGTCGCAAAACCAAAATAAAAATAAAAGAGGGGAGAGGTAAAGGAAGTAGCAATGTTTTTTTTTTTGTCTTTTCAAACGTGGCAGAGGATAGGGCTCTGAGTAAAGCAAACGTGCGAGATAGAAAAACAGAGCGACAAGGAGCGGCTATCGGCTCAGCATTCACACCCACCTCTCCCACGGCCACAGCGTCGGGCATACACGACGCATGTATGCAGAGAAAAATGGCACGTCATGTCTCCCCCTCGGTGTGTCCTTCACACGTGTGTGTGTGTGGGAGGAGGGTGTGTCAAGCAGCGGCGGCGTCAGTGGCGGCGGGCGAGGGTGAGGGTTCCGGTATGCAAAAGTGTGCCAAAAGTTCTCGTCGTCGTTCTTCATACTCGTCCGGTGGGACATTGACGACCCCAAAGGTGCCGTGGAGAGTCCTCACCTTTTTTGACTTTTTGGATATGGCCTCGGCGTTGACGCCGTACAGTGCCTTCATCGTTTCCTCACGCTGCGATGCACTCCCTCCCTTGACCGCAGTATCTGGCTCCTTGCCGTGTCTGTGGACCTTGCCGTCATTTTTTCGCGGTTTCCTCCCGTATCGCGTCTGTTTATAATATTGATGCAGCACATCGTTCACATTTTCCACCGCAAACGCCTTGTACTGATACTTTTGCGTAATAAATGTCCTGAGCGTCAACTCCGGCTCGGCCCCAGTCATGGGCTTCATGCCTTTCGGCAGACGTGCCTCATAGAGCGACTTGCCCTTTTGATTACCGATAGCCTCCATCAGTGCAACCTCCGCCGCATGCCATTTGTCCATGTTCGTTGACTTAATCTTTGAGACGTGCACCCCGAGTGAGCGGTGAATGCCGGAGCAGCGGATGCACAAAAAAACGCCGTGGTTTACAGATGCCCAGCGTGTGCCGTTGTTGTTGCAGTCATTGCAGGTGCTGTTTGGGGGGGTCTGGCAGAGGCGCTCAACGCGCTCCCGGTTGGCATCCCAGTCCTCCTCCGCGTCCTCCTCCGCCGCTGCCACTTGGGGAGGCGCCGCCTTCTCCTTGTGGCCCTTGCGGTGGTGGTGTGTGCGATGTCCCTCCTTCTTTTCCCTGCCGCCATGGGGCTTCTCCTCCGGCATCCGCCTCGTGTGTGCGGTGCACGGAGCTCCCGTGAAACGCGCCTCCAATCTGGTGAGGGAGGGCGCAGAGAAGAGAGGGGAAAGGGGGAGTGCAGCGACGAGCAGAAGACGGCGGGGAAGAAAAGGGAAACGAGCCACATCACATGCAATCCGCACCGCCCACCGCCGAGTCGTGCACATAAAACCGTGAGCCGCGTGCATGTGTGTATGCGGCCAACGCTCCCACCTGCCGTCCACCACAACTTCAAATGCAAATTTAAGCCATTTGTTGCACACACACACACACACACTCTCACACACGCCTCTTTCTTTTTTTCCTTCTCTACTCCTTCTCCGTTCAGACGCATTCTTTGTTCCCTTTATTCCTGCGCGAGTCCCCTTCTCGTGCATGCTTTTCGCTCTTGCTTTTTTTGTTCTGTTTCTTTCTTTGCTACGTCCTGTTGTTTTTAGTCAGCGTGTTAACAGAGCAAAATACGCCTTCGCGGAAAGGCAACAGGACTTATTTCCCAACTATCACGCCACACCTTTTCTGGCATCTGTTCATTTCTTTCTTTCTTCTTTGTCTTTCCCTCCCCCCCCCCCCCCGGTTGCTTGTGCGTTGCCGGGGGGGTGGGGCCTCCTCGCGGGCGGCTGCTGGCCCCGCAGGGGAGACTCACTGGATGTGCAGAAACACCGTGTCCCCGGAGCGCACCGCGTCCCACGTCGCCAGCTGCACCGCCCGGTCCCGGACCGTCACCTCCCTCGGCGGGTACCCGGCCTTCAGGGAGCACGCGGGGACGCCGCGTGGGAAGGCCTCCGGCTGGTCCTGGTAGGCGCGGCAGGCCAAGTACTCCACAAGCAGGCGCGCCGGGGTTTCCGGTTTGAGCTGCAGCGTCAACTGGCCCTTCGGTAGCCGGCAGCGGAGGGAGAAGGCGCCCGCCTCGCGCTCCTCCGCTAGGTACGGGCTGATGTCAACAAGCTCGACCGCGGGCCCTGCCTCCTCCTGCGCGGGCTGTGCGGCCACAGCATCAGGCGCGTCGCCGGCGTGATCCTCAACTACAACCGGGGAACCGGGGAGTTCAACGGGGGGCGACGCAGCGCCGCGCGCAGCGTGTTTCTTTTCCTCCCACTGCGAAGGTGACCCCCGTTCTGCCACAAACAAAAGCAGCGTCTCCGCAACCTCCCTCACTTCAATAGCTAATTCCCTCACGTTTAACGGTATTCGGGTCTCCTTCTTTGTGGTGAGGGGGTTTACAATGAGCAAGGTTGGGAGGTCCCGCTCCACGTCAATGCGGTATCCGTGGGCCAACTGCGCCCCACGCGGCGAAGTCGCGCTGATCTGGTAGATGGAAAACATGTTAAGTGTCTCGTGCACTTCCTCACAGCACCAGATGTCTCTGTTGACGCGCACACTTGCAAAGTTGTCCCCAAGCAAACTTAACAGGACCCACTGATCCCTGCCCAACGCCTGCTCACAGAATCGTGAAAAGGATGTGGCCGTCTCGTTAACGAACTGGGGCGGCGCGAAAAGTGCAAAGGTCGAGTCGGCATCAGAACTCGTATCGGGCTGAGACGAGAATTGCATGGTGAAGGGATCTACTGGCCTCCGATGCCCCGGTGAGGCGGTGGGAAGTGACTCGCGGCTTGCCCCCACGCCACCGTCAAGTCTGCTGATGAGGTACGGCGCTGTCGTGTGCCTTGGCGAACCCGAGGCCGGCGCCTCAGACGGCAACGGCACGCCCTGCGCCACTCGCGGCGGGGGCTCGTGCTCCGCCACGTAGAGCGAGTGCGCCGCCGCGAGGTCAAAGTTGGCGTTGGCGAGGTAGCCCACCGCCTGCTCCTCGCTGCAGCTGGTCATGGCCATGAGGGTGGCCACCACGTCAACGTCACCGTCGCCCATCTCCGCCTGGGCCGCCCCCTCGCCCTCCCTGCGGGGGGTGTCGCGGTGCTCGGCCTGTCGCCGGGGCCCCCCGCCGCGGCGTCTCCTGCGCGGGCGGCGACAAATATAAATACCGCGGGATTTGCAGTATCGGCCGGGGCTGCGGGCGTTCGGTCACCGGCCGTGCCTGCCGCCTCCGCGCCACAGCGTCACACTCGCAGAGACACGCAAGCCCCCGACTGGCGCCAGACCCAAGGCAGAACTTTCGCCTAAACTGTCGGCACGAACTTCGCTCTCCTCTCCTTCAGCTCTACACCTCTTTGCGGTTGAAGACCTCGCGGGTTGCCGCCCGAGCGACAAACGAAAAAAAAAAAATGAGGCGAAGAGAAATTGCTGCGACCCGCACGGCAAGCAACCACCCTGTTTGGTCAGCCTTTACATTACTCCCCCGCACCATTCCCAGGCAGAAAACACCGCAAACAGACGACACTCAAAACAGGCGTTCCGTAGCCACACCTGCATACATCTCCGCAAAGACCAGATGCAGCTTTTAGATTGTCTCCCTTCAATCATAACACCACGCACAAACTTCGCATGTCAGCCAATAAGGCAAAAAAAAAGGCAATCAAACAATTATTTCGGAACCACCAACACAAAATACATCATTTACATCTGTTCTAACGAACACCCCCAACAAGGCCAAGAACAACCCTAAGGAAGAACAATAAGAGCAAAAACAAAACAACCACGCCACAAAACCGGCATCACAAACAGTTTTTAAAAAATTCAAATATTTCTTCAACCATCACCTATGCCTCATCCCACACAGTCCCCACAGTCTTCACAACCGGCCCCGCCTCACCCGGCACGACGGCTGCTGCGCTCTTGGCTTCCAGCTCCTGCCACTGTTCCGCAGTCCTTCCGGCGGACGGCCCAGTTTCCTCCGTGGCAGCCTTCACAACCGGCCTCGCCTCACCCGGCACGACGGCTGCTGCGCTCTTGGCTTCCAGCTCCTGCCACTGTTCCGCAGCCTCTCCGGCGGACGGCCCAG
>NW_021704595.1:12195-13921 GCF_003719485.1 Trypanosoma conorhini | reverse complement strand
GGCGTCAGCTGCCAGTAGTCAAGGCATCGGTCTTCGCTCACGCGGGTCGGAATTGCAGAACAAACAGCGGCATCATGCGCACGGGGCACGCGCAGGGGAGGGGGAGGAGAGGCACGGCGGCAGCTGTCAGACACGGGGGACAAGGGTCCACATCGACTTTGCGGTTCAACTGACTCGTAGACGTCCGGTTCGTAATCACGCAGCTGCCGCTGCTGTGCCCCTGCGTGCGTGCCGAGGGCTGGGGGAGGGGAAGGCGGCGGTGCGGCCCTCATCGATCTTGGTTGGTTGCGACACCAGTGAGGTCATCTCGGCAGATCGCCTGTAGCAAAGATGTTGGACGTAATCACTGGGCACTGCTGGCGCAAAGGCGGAGCCGCGGGGAGCTGCCGGCGCTGCGGCGCTACAGTTGCCGACGGCACCTGAAGCACTCTGCCGCACGTCTTGTTCTGCGTTGCGATGTCCGCGGAGAGAAGGCGGTACACGCGCGCGGTGGATGGGCACATCCGACTCCTCTGCACGTTGCCATCCGTTTCCCCACGCCGCCGCTTTGTGGGTGGGTGGGGCAGCGGCCCACAGCCGCCGCGGCGAGGAAGCATGTGAGGGCTCTGCGTGGGGCACAAAGAAGAGGCGTAGTGGAGGAGGCACACCGATGCACGTTGAAGGGAGGGGAGAGCAAGCAGAGACGAGAAGGCGGAGGGGGGCGCAGCGACCCATCGCAGCAATGGGCGTGGGGAGTGAGGTCGCCGCCAAGCAAGGCAGCCACGCCGGCAATCGTGAAGCAAATGCGTGTGCCACCGCCGTGTCTGCGAGGGTCACCGAAAGACGAAGTCGAATGTCCCGCAGACGCAGGTGCCGGCGGGGAGGCGGGCGACGGTGCGGGACGGGTCGTCCGCACGGGCGTCGTCCAGCAGCTCGTTGCTGTACGCGGCCGGGACGCCCTGCGCGTTCGCGACGGTGATGTGTGGGTGAGCGTTTTGGCAGGGGAACTCCCCCTCGTTGCGCACCGCGATCGCCGTCCCCCTCGCGTCCGACACGACGCACGTCAGCGTGAGTTGGATGGGCGTGCCTCGCAGCTCCACCAGCCGCTGCAGCAGCACCGGGTCTCTGCAGCCGCCGCGGCCAACGAACAGCGTCGTCACGTGGAAGGCCGCCTGCACCTCCTTGCCGTCCAGCATCGCCGGCGGCACCAGCGCGAGGAGCCGCTCGGGCGACGCAATCTGAATCGCGGCGTACTCCACGGGGCGGGGGAAAAGGCGCAGAAAAGACTCGCACTCATCCTCCCCAACCGCTGACCTCACTGTTTGCTTCCGTGAGGCACAACGCCAAATGGCACACTTCTTTGGCATAAAACTTTATTCCAAACACAATTCTGGTAAGCACGATTTCACGCCCTCCTAAATTTCAATAACAACAATAAAAAAAGGTACAGGCGCAACCATACTACGCACCTCGCGGCGCCACGACCGCCGGCCGTCAAGTGCGTCTGGGGGGAGGGGAGGGGAGGGGAGGGGCGGGGAGGGGCGGGGGCGTCAGCTGCCAGTAGTCAAGGCATCGGTCCTCGCTCACGCGGGTCGGAATTGCAGAACAAACAGCGGCATCATGCGCACGGAGCACGCACAGGGGAGAGGGGGAGGAGGAGAGTGCAGGGCGAGGAAGAGAAGGAAGAAGAGAAGCAGCCCGTGGGACGCCTCGGCAGCATGTTGAGGCCGCACCATCGACACAAAAC
>NW_021704595.1:10234-12170 GCF_003719485.1 Trypanosoma conorhini | reverse complement strand
GTGCCACCGCCGTGTCTGCGAGGGTCACCGAAAGACGAAGTCGAATGTCCCGCAGACGCAGGTGCCGGCGGGGAGGCGGGCGACGGTGCGGGACGGGTCGTCCGCACGGGCGTCGTCCAGCAGCTCGTTGCTGTACGCGGCCGGGACGCCCTGCGCGTTCGCGACGGTGATGTGTGGGTGAGCGTTTTGGCAGGGGAACTCCCCCTCGTTGCGCACCGCGATCGCCGTCCCCCTCGCGTCCGACACGACGCACGTCAGCGTGAGTTGGATGGGCGTGCCTCGCAGCTCCACCAGCCGCTGCAGCAGCACCGGGTCTCTGCAGCCGCCGCGGCCAACGAACAGCGTCGTCACGTGGAAGGCCGCCTGCACCTCCTTGCCGTCCAGCATCGCCGGCGGCACCAGCGCGAGGAGCCGCTCGGGCGACGCAATCTGAATCGCGGCGTACTCCACGGGGCGGGGGAAAAGGCGCAGAAAAGACTCGTAGGCGTTCGCCACCCCTATTGCCGCCGCCATATCGAGTGCCGCGATCTCCGGCAGGTCGCTCGTCCCATGCGCGGAGAGCTCCTCCCAGACGCGCCGCACTGTGGTGGCCGTGTCGTCTGCCACGTTGACTTCGACGAACGGGCCCTCCGTGGGCGGCCGGTACCGCGCCGCGCAGCCCCGCAGAATGTTGCGCATGCCCCCCCGCCCGCCCCCGTCCGCCCTGAAGGTGCGGTGGGCGGAGCCACGGCGACAGACCCGCTCGAAGCAGACAGCCACGAGCGCCTCCGTGCCGCCGGGGTGCGACCACGCCACCGCCAGGGTCTTGGGCCCCAGGGCGGCGTAGTCGTCGCGGGCGGCCGCGTCGAGGTTCATCTTGTCGACGATGAGGTGCGTGTGGCCCGCGTGCCGTGCGCGCCGAAGGGCGTCAAGGAACTGCCGCCGTCCGCCGACCTCGTCCTGGTTGACCCAGCACGGCGAGAGGCCGGCCTGCCGCAGCAGCGCGAAGAGGGTGCGGGAGAAGGTGGACTTGCCGCAGCCCTGCGGGCCAGCGCAGACGATGACGTCGGGCTCGTCGGTGGCGGCCTCGCCGTCGGGCGGCTCGTAGCGAGCCACCCGGGCCCGCACGTGGGCGTCGGCGGCGACGCACCGCGCGCACTCGTCCTGCAGCGCGATCCAGCGACGGCGCAGGTCCCGCAGCCCGCCGAGGTCCGTCTGCGCCGGCTGCCGCCCCGTCACACGCAGCCACGCCGCAAACCGCACGAGGCAGTCGAGGCGTGTCGCCTCCCAGTCGCCAAGGCACCGGCGCACGTCCCTCGGCAGCCCGGCGAGCCTCTTCGCGAGCCTCGCGCGGAGGGCCGCGCCGCTTAGACGGTGCGTCACGATGGCCTCCTGCGCCGCCCGCTCCATTGCGAATGCGTGCGACCGCAGCCTCCACATCCGCACCACGACTCCCGCCCCGCCGTAGCCGTACATCACTGCGCCCTTGCAGTTGCGACGACGCGCTACCTCCTCCCGCAGGGCCGCGTATTCGTCTGACGCCAGCTCCACCGCCGGCCGAGGCGCCACAACGCTGAGGCCGAAGGACCGCAGCGCCGCCATGCTGCTCGCGGGGTCGACACAAAGACCCGCACCCGAGGCCGCCCCACGGCGGGTAAGGGCAAAGAACTTTAGCGCCTCACAGGGCCCGTAGTCGACGAGGTGCCCGGACTCCCGCAGGACGGCAGCAAAGCACGCGGTGTACCCTGCGGCGCTCAAGTAGTCATGTAGGGCAGCGGCCCCTCCCGCTGGCAGCGCACGCAACGTGTCCCGCCAGACGCAGAGCACGCGCCTGGGCACCGCGGCGCGCCACGAGTCGCCCGCGCCCCCGCCGTAGAGGGCGACGTCCTCCCCCGGCACGCCGAAGCGCACCAGCATGTGCACGTCGCCGGCGCCCACCAGCCAATAGCGCTCGCCG
>NW_021704595.1:0-10209 GCF_003719485.1 Trypanosoma conorhini | reverse complement strand
GCGCCCTTGCAGTTGCGACGACGCGCTACCTCCTCCCGCAGGGCCGCGTATTCGTCTGACGCCAGCTCCACCGCCGGCCGAGGCGCCACAACGCTGAGGCCGAAGGACCGCAGCGCCGCCATGCTGCTCGCGGGGTCGACACAAAGACCCGCACCCGAGGCCGCCCCACGGCGGGTA
This sequence comes from Trypanosoma conorhini, assembly GCF_003719485.1. Classification (NCBI taxonomy): domain Eukaryota; phylum Euglenozoa; class Kinetoplastea; order Trypanosomatida; family Trypanosomatidae; genus Trypanosoma; species Trypanosoma conorhini. Next base: position 10,032 of record NW_021704595.1, on the reverse strand, counting down.
AGGGCAAAGAACTTTAGCGCCTCACAGGGCCCGTAGTCGACGAGGTGCCCGGACTCCCGCAGGACGGCAGCAAAGCACGCGGTGTACCCTGCGGCGCTCAAGTAGTCATGTAGGGCAGCGGCCCCTCCCGCTGGCAGCGCACGCAACGTGTCCCGCCAGACGCAGAGCACGCGCCTGGGCACCGCGGCGCGCCACGAGTCGCCCGCGCCCCCGCCGTAGAGGGCGACGTCCTCCCCCGGCACGCCGAAGCGCACCAGCATGTGCACGTCGCCGGCGCCCACCAGCCAATAGCGCTCGCCGCCGCGCGCAAAGGCAGCCACGTGGCCGCCCTCCCCATCGATTGCCTCAAGCGCCACTGCCGCAACAGGCGCCTCGCGAGCCACGCCGTACGACGGGTCGAACTCACCGAACTTCCGAAGCCCCTCAAGAGCCGCCACCAGCTGCGGCGGTCCCCGCTGTGCGGGCTCCGCGGCGAAGACGCGTGCCTGGCCGCGAGGGACGTGCTCCCACACCTTGCGGCTCGCACGGTACACCGCGTCGTCGCGGCCAACGACCGCGCGTTCCACCACAATGAAGTCGACCCCAGCGAGCGTGCGGCGCGTGGCCCGCACACGCACTCTATCGTTGTGCGGGAACGCCGCGGGAAACGCGGACTGAATGCACCGCGTCTCCACCGCGGCACTGGCCCGAGCGTCGTCCTCGGCGGCGGCGGCGGCGGCGGCGGCAGAAGCACCTGCAACTCCGCCTGTGTGTCCGCTGCCGCCAACGCCGCTCCCGCGACGTTGTGCCGCGCCCCGCCTCCCCCGAAAAGGGCTGCGGCCTCCACGCCCACAGCGCGTGTCGCAGCGGGGCGGCCCCGACCCCGCGCAGCCCAACAGCCCCCTATCCATCATCGGTGTGGACTAACTACGGTGCAGATGCGCGGGGAGGCGAAATCCGCCGTCGCCGCAGCGTCCGGCAGAGGCAGAAGCAAAGAAACAGGAGGAGTGGGAGACACGGCACACGCCACGCTGCCCCCATAAAATTCCATTACTAGTATCAATCTTCTTTCTTTCTTTCTTTCCCCCACACGCCTCACGGCCAGCCGCACCGCTCGCTTTACCAGCACGCAGCCTCCCGCCTCGTCGCCCTCTTTTGCCTTTTGCCGGCGTTCACAGCAGAATGTTGCGGATGCCGGTGAAGTGCTCCACGTCTGCATCCGTGACGCTCGCCCGCCGCGCCTGCCACTCACGCATGACGTGCCGCACGATGACGTCCGCGGCGAGGTCCTTCACCGCGGCGCTGTGCATCTCGCCCTTGCCATACCTCGACGCCACCTCCGCGACGAGCCCGTCGTCGGGGCAGAAAAACCGAATGAATTGGTACGCCACATCTGCGTCCAGGTTGACGCCGTGCGCACGCATGTCCTGCAACGTGCCGCCCCCGCCAGAGAAGGCCCTGCGCATCTTCCGGCGCACCTCCTGCTCTGTGTCGTGGAGTGTGATGACGCCGTTCGCCTCCGCGCTGCTGCTCATCTTGAACTGCAGCCCCTTCAGCGCGGGGAGAAACTTCGTGTGCAGCAGCGCGGGGGCGCGGCACCTCAAGCGCGGCGCCACGTTGCGTGTCAGGAGGAAAAACGGGTCCTGGTCGATTGCGCAAGGAATGATGCACTGCAGCGGGGGCTCCCCGGCTGGCTGCTGCAGCACCCGTGGGAAGGCGCTGCTAAAACACGGCGCGGCCTGCACCGCCGGAAAGGCGGCCTTTCCCACGTTGTCGCCGTCCCTCAGGCCGAACGTATTCTTCACGGCACTCAGCGTCAACATGCGCTGCACCCGCACAACGGTTGGGTACATGTCTCCCATGTACGCCGTGTTGCAGAATATAAACGTCTTGCGCGGGTCGAAGCCAAAGGCGATGATGTCCTTTATGTTCTCCACCGCCAACTCGCTCGCCCGCTCCCCGCCGACGGGGATGTCGCGGAAGAAGTACTTCTCATCATCAGTGATCTGAACCACCAGCGGAAGACCAAGCGCATCCTGCAGGTAGCGCGTCAGGAGAAACGGTATGACGTGGCCGATGTGCATCGCCCGCGCGCTCGGCCCACGGCCGGTGTACAAGTACGCGCGGTGCGCCCCCGCCGTGAAGGACGCGCGCACGCACTCGAGGGCACCCCCGAAGTCCCTGTGGGAGAAGACAACGCCGCGGCGGAAAAAATGGTGCAGTGCCTTTGGCTCCCCCGCTCCTTCCCCCGCGGCGTTGGCTGCCCGCGCGCGGCCCTCCCTCGCGTCGCACGTTTCCTGCAGCAGCTGCAGCAGGGACGCATCAACGGGCTGCGACTTGAACCGCGTGAGGACGCGGCCGTAGTCGACGCCCCTCGGCCCGGTGGCGGTCACGCTCCACGGCGTCACTACATCCTCCTCGCCGCCTGCGTTGCCGGGGGCCTCCGCCCGCGTCGCGGCCCAGCGCCGCGAGGCAACAAACAGCGGGGCGGCAGCGCGCGGGACGCGGCGCATCGCAGACGCCTCCAACTAACTCCCTCCTGCGCGCGCCACTCCGACGCACCGATCGCAAACAACAAAACAGAGGGAGCGAGAGGGCGAGAAGGCAACACGAGCAAAAAACAGACGCCGCTGGGTCCCCCATGGGACAGGGGAAGCGAAGCAGCAACAGGCGCCGCGCCCCCCTCCCCCCCCCCCCGTTCCCGCGGGGAAGCCACGGACGCACTGCGCTCTCCGTGCAGCGAGGAGCTGTTGCACACACGCACATCTGCCGTGCACGCACACAAAATGAAATGGGGAAATGGCGCGGGGGCGGCGCGTGAGGCCAGCCGGCGGCGGAGATCATTGCGCCACGGCAGGCATGTAGCCAACCAGCGTTGTGCCGCAGGACGCGGAGAGGCTTAGCACAACCGCCCGCCCCTCCACAAGGTGCAGCACCACCTGGACGGGCGTCACCTCCTTGATCCCAAGAAGCCGCGCAAAGCGTTTCACCTCCACCGTCACCGAGGCCTGCACCATCGCCGCGTCGTCGCGGCCGTCAGGGCCACCGCCGCCGCTGTTGTCGTCCTCCTCGTCGCCGTCGCCCCCGCGCTCGCACAGCCGCGCGGAGTTGTATTTTAGCGCGAAGCTGGCGAGAAAGCATTCGGCCACAACCACGAGAGTGCAGGAGGCGGCAGCGGCGCCGTCCGCCCGTTGGTTGCCCCGCGCCGTGAGCGTCATGCGCTCGCACGAGGTGGAGCGGACCTTCTCGACGAACATCGATAGCTCCGTCAGGCTCGGCAGAACGAGTTGCACGACGTCGCTCTCGAGCGGCGCGGCGCTGATGCTCCGCACCTCCGACTCGCTCAGCACCCGCACCGGCACGTCGTAGCTGATGTCAAGATGTGGGCGGGCGCCCTGCATCGAGACACGCAGTGCCGGCCGCCTCGCCGCATTTTTCGTCAGTTTGATGGTGACATTTGGGCAGCGCTCCGCCTGGCGCATGACGTGCAGCAGCTGCGAGAGATCCGCCACCTCGCAGAAGATGGCGCTCTCCGGCTGCTGCGACTGGGACTGGAACTCGCCGAAGATCGCCTGCGTGCGGCAGCTGGCCCACACCTGCACGTCGTCCGCAGCCTGCGTGCCCGTGAAGAGGCGGACGCGCGAGGGGTGCAGTTTGACCACGCACCGCCGCTGGACGCTGCGGACCGCCTGACACACGCCGGCGAAGGCGCGCTGGTCACGCACGGTGGCCTTGAACTTCATCACCCACCTGCCGGGGTCCAGCCCGCACAGAGCGGCGTCAGTGCGCACACGCCGGGGAGGAGCGGCGGGAGGAGTGAAAGAACGCCGCCAGAAGCAAAGAAAAAAAAAAATCGCGGTGGCGAAGGCAGCCGACAACATCTGCGGAGAAGGCACGCGCCCCTCCCCAACAGCGGTCGTCCGCAGCAGCCGCGGGGCGCAGGGCGGGGGGAGGGGCGCTGCTCACATTGCGGCCCGGCGGCGACAGGGGCGCCAGACGCCGGAGGGAAGAGGAACGAGGAAGCGAAAAACCAAAACGGGAAGGGAAGGGGGCGCCAGTGGGGCGGGAAGAGCCGCTTGTAGGCTCCCCCACACCCACAAAGAGGGAGGAAAAAAGGAAAAATAGAAGAAGAAAAAAGCTTGCGAGATCACTAGAGGCGGCCGCGAGCCTCTCCCTCACATGTACATCGCGGGGGCTCGAAGGTTCCTCGCCTCTTTGCCTCGTCGTCCGCTCCGCCCTGCGGAAGTCACGGAACGAGGCCCGGCGGGTTGGACGCCGCTGCCCCGGCCGCCACGGCAGATGACACGCGGCGCAACCTCCCCCCTGCCGTCCTTCGCGGCGCATCCGCACTTGCGGTTTGCGTGCTCATCAGGTCCTTCAGCATCGTTGCCAGCACCCCCTCAATCGTGCGCCGCTGCACGCCGCCGCCAAATTCCTCCTCCTCCTCCTCGTCGTCGTAGTCGGTGCGCTGCATGACCTGGTAGCTCGCCAGCAGCTCCAGTGCGAGGTTTGGCGTGTAGCCAACCTCACACAGGGAGCCACACTCCTCGCATATCAGCTCGCCCTGCTCCGTGAACATGGAGGGCAGGCACTGCTGGCAGAAGGTGTGACCGCACGGCCAGAGCGTGCGCGGGCTCTCAAATATGTAGAAGCAATGCTTGCACGTTGTCTCCAGCTCAAGGGAGGCGTGGAACCCCATAACATTCCCAACCGCAATGATCGTGAGCTTTATCGCGCTGAACAGCCCACGCGCATGGAAGTAAAGGTCCTCCATCTCCTCCTCCAGCCGCCGGAGCTCCTCGTCCACGTAGCCGAGGTCCTCCGGGGTGCACTGGCAGCCGACGTCGCGGCCCGGGCGTCGGCCGCGCGTCAGCGCAAAGCTATCAAGGAATGCCTGCACGGCGGCGGCGTAGTCCTCCCTCATGCCGGCGCTCCCCACCAGGTGTCGCTGGTCGAGGCGGTGGGTCTTGGCGTACTCGTTCACCTCCCGCGTGAGCCTCAGGGCAAAGGCGTCGCGGTCCTCACCGGGGACGGGCCGCGACAGATTGGCGACGTCCATCAAGGACTCCTTGAGGAAGGCCTCCTGCTCGAGCACCTTCTGGCGCAGCTCCTGCAGCGTCCGCCAGAGCTCCGCGTACTCCTCGCGCCCCTCCGACTCAAAACGCTGCCGCAGTTCGTCGACGCTCACCTTCGTCTTTAGCTCCTCCTCCGCCTGCGCCATGGCCGTCGCGGACGAAATGCTCTCGCGCGGCGCCGCCGTCGTGTACCCCTCGGGCAGCCGGTGCCGCACGTTGGTTGCGTAATTCACCAGCAGACTGCTGGCCTCTTTGAGCTCCCCCAGCACCCCCCTCGCCTCGTTGCGCAGCCGCACATGCTGCACCTCCTCGGGAAACGTCGCCAGGAAGAGCGTGAGGTCCTCGTCGTCGTTGCCGAAAAAGCTGCTCAGCTCCCCAGAATCGTCCTCGCTGGCATCGTCGGCGACCGCGATCACCGGCCCCGCCGGCTTGCTCTTGGGCCTCCGCACGAAAGGTGGAATTCGCGCTCTTCCTGCACGCGCCGGGCCGCTGCTGCTCATGCTCGCATCCAGACTCTTCCTCGGCTTGCCGTCGTACAAGAAGCGGGGGACCTTCTTTGGGCGGTGCCGGACGGAGCCATCCTCCGCGTGTTCCAGCGACCACTGCGGCGAAAACCGCACGCCGGACTTCGCCTCCGCTTCGCTGCCGAACTCGCCGTTGTCGGCCCCAGCGGCACGCCGGAAGCTCTTGCCTCGCCGTCGTGGCTCGCGCGGGACATTCAGCAAGTCGATCAGGTCAGCTCCCTCCGCCGGCCGATCCGGAGAGCGGCGGGCACCTTCATCCTCCCCCTCCCCCTCGGCGGGGGCCCAGCCGCTCTTTGCGCCCGGCGGCGGCCGCCGCTGCCGCTGCTTCCACCACTCCGGCCCGTCGTACCGCTGCTCGCCGCCCTCACCCCCCGCGCCTGACGGGGGCGGAAGGCCGCTCCGCTCTCCCTCGGCGGACCCCGTGGACCCCCGGCCGCCGGGCGCCTGCGTCGCCTCGAGTGGGTCCATCTCGCTCGAGGCCGCTGTGTCGCCCCACCTCCCCCGCACGCGCCACCCGGCAGCGGCTGCGGGCGTCCCGCGTCCCGGACGGCCCCGCCCCGGGCCGAGCACAACCGCCTCCCCGGCGTCGGGGCCCCGCAGTGGCGGGAGGCGGGTGTAGGGGTCCGCAGAGCCGGCGCCGCCGGCCGCCGCCGTTGCGGCCCGCCGCTCCTCCCCCGTCATGGACTCCCGGAGCGGCCTCCGCTCCCCCTCGGACGCGGCCTCCCACAGGGCCTGCCGCTCCGCCCCCGCCACGGAGGCCCACGACGGCGCCTTCTCCCCCGATGACAAGGAGGGAAGTAGGCCACGCTGGCCCGCGTCGGGAAGAGCGACGAAAAACTCCCCCAGGGAGGGCTGGGAGGCGCTGTCGTGCAGCACGGGGCCGAGGTAACTGTTCGAAGCCGGGCGGTTCTCTACTCGCCCAGACACGCTAGCCGATTCACCGGATCGCTTGTCTGCTGTCGCCGCGCGCCGCCGCTCTCGCAACAGCGCCTTCGCCACGTCATGAAAGGAGGCATTCGCGCCTCCAGTGAGGCTCAGGCTCAGGCTGGGGCTGGCGGCGAGGCGTGCGGCATGCTGCCTCGCGGCATCCGACTCCAACAGGCGAGCCAATTCGTCGCGTATACTCTCCTCATCACCCTCTAGGATGCGGGCCACCTCTTCCGGTGTGACCACGCCACTCACCTGCAGTCGCCCCAGCTGATGCGCCAGCACACCCATGCTCGACAGATCTTTGTCCCCTGCAAACAGCAAAGACGCCAGGGACGCGAACTCCTGGGGCTGCTGGGGCGCATTGGTGAGCGCCGTCGCGTGCGCGGCGCCGCCAAAAGGGCGCTCGCCCTGGGGTACCAGCTCGTGCCTCGCGGCCCGCTCCGCGCCCCTCTCGTTCTCCATCCAACGCGTCATGAGGGCCTCGTACACGTCGGGCTCAAGCCCGAGTCCCCGTGCTGCGGCTAACATTCCCTCACGTGAACCCGCCAACTTCCACCATGTGGAGGCACGGACGCGTTTGCCAAAAAGCATCCGCGCCAACGTCTTGGCCCTACAGGCCTTTTTCCAGCCAGATCTCAGGGCGGCGTAAAGCCCTCGGTCGTGGTTGGGCACACCCACAAGGCGTCGCACAATGACGTCATCAGCCGCATCCACGCCCCCGGCCGCTGCTGCTGCCGCTGCTGCTGCACCACCGCCACCGCCGCTGCTTCCCGGCGCCGGGGGCAACTCTTCCGAGAGCGTCAACGCAAACTCCGGCGGGTGAACTGCCTTCCTGGGTCGAATATTCACCCTTCGGCCCATACCACGCCCGGTCAGCGCAGCGGGCTCCTCCATGTTGCCTTCCCCCTCGCCAGCAGAGTCCCGTGGCCGCTCCAGAAGCCCCCGCAGCGGGCCTCCCTGTGCCCCCTGGCGCATGCGCTCGAGCTCCTCCCCCGCAGTGGCATTGAGGGGGGCTGTCCGCGAGGCAGCGCCGCCGAGGCTCCGGATGCTAACCAGCGGCACTACGCTGCCGCCCTCGGCAGGCGCCGCGGCGCCGTCGTCGCAGGCCCCCGCGCGGCCCCCGTCCGTGTCGGGGGTCTTCGCGGCCGCCGCACTGGCACCTGGCGCCGCCGCCTTCGCCCCCTCCTCGCCGCCCCGCTGGCCGCGCTGGACGACGTCCTCCATCGCCGCCTCCCAGCGCGCCAACTCCGCCTCGGCCTGGCGAAGGCGCAGTTGCTGCTCAACCAAGAGACACGCACGTCGGATAGTCTCCGTTTTGATCTTCTCCTCGCGGTCCGATCGAGACCAAAAAACGGGCCCCGACGGCCGCCCTCCCTCCCCGCCGCTCGCACCAAAAGTGTCTGGCGCGGTGCCACGCCATGCCGCCGCATCCGCCCCGTACGCCGGGGCACGGGGATCTGCGAGGTGCGCCGCCGGCCGAAACTTCCCGGCGTTCGCTGAGGGTAGCCGCCCCGCGCTGTTCCTTACAACCTCCGCGTCCACGCACATCGGCAGCGCCGACTTGTGGCCGATGGGGAACCGCTCCATCGTGCTGACGGCGGCCCTGTCGAGCCCCCGCACGTTGGGCGGGCGACCCTGCGTTGTGCCTGCATCCTTTGCGTGGCGCATTCGTACCTTCTGCCGCACGCGGTGACCTGAGCACCACGAGCGACGAAACACCGAAGAGGGGGCGAAGCGGCACGCAGATGGCTGCAATAAAAAAGGGGGGCGCAGCAGGAAGGGGGGCAGAACACACATCGACCCCGTCTCTCGCTCTCTCCGTGCCCGTGCCGCGGCAGCTCCCCCACTCCTCTCCTTCCCCTGCCGCGCCGAGGGCGCGCCGCCCGCCCAGGCGCAGGTCTCGGCACGCCCCGCGCAAGTACACCCACGCACATGCGATCTCACGGCCGCCGCAAAAACCCGCAAGGCCACGAGAAACAAAAAACAAGAGAAAAATACTAGTCGCAGCTCCACCTTCAGCTAATTTCGGATGCAACGTGGGCGTGGGAAATGGTTCCCATCCCTCACGCCCGCCCGCCACCGAGGCAGCGCTGCTCCCGCAACACCGTACGAGGGCCCCCACCCGCAGAGACGCCCGGAGAGAGACAGCGACGCGGGAAACGGAGACACCCCAGAGCCCGCCGCCTCACGCCCGGGCGAGACTCAGCCCGCCGTCCACCTTCAACGTGGCGCCGGTGATGTACGCTGCGTCCTTCGATACGAGGAAGGCGACGGCGTCCGCGATTTCGGCGGCGGAGGCCTCGCGCTGGCCGAGCGGCACATTCCGGCGGTACTCCTCCCGCGTCGCCTGCGGCATTGCGGGGGGGAGAGGACCCAACCCCGGCGCCACCGCATTGACACGGATGTGGCGCGGCGCCAGCTCCAGCGCCGCCGCCCTCGTGAGCCCGTCGAGCGCGTGCTTCGCCATCGTGTAGGCAGAAAAGCCCGGCAGCGGGAGGTCGGCCATGGCGTCGCAGAGGTTCACCACCGACAGGTCGCGACCCTCCGACCCGCCCACTTCGGCCTGTCGGCGGGCAAACGCCCGGATCAAAAACAGCGGCGCGACGGCGTTTGAGCCCAACAGCTCGGCGACGCGCACATCAAACGGCTGGGCGCCCGCGGCGTCGCCCGTGTCGTCTCCGGGCAGCAGCGGGGTCGGGCAATACGCGGAGGCGTTGTTCACCAGCACGTCGCACCGACCAAAGGCGCGGAACGAGCAGTCGATGATGCCCTCGCAGCACTCGAGGAGAGGGCCGCCGAGGCCAAGGCCCCCCCCCGCACGCCGCGGCAGACTCGGCACGGGAGGCGTTGAGCTCCGCGACGAGACGCTGCGCCGCCGATTCGGAGTGGCGGTAGTGCACGACAACTCGAAACCCCCGCCGGTGCAGCCGCAGGGCGATGCTGCGGCCGACGCGCCGCGTCGCCCCGGTGACAACGGCCGCCGGACACGCCGCGGCTGCACCCGACACTCCAGCCATTCCCCCCTCTCGCGTTCCTTCCCGCGCCGCTTCCCTCCCTTTCCCTCCTCAAGCAGAAAAAGACGGCAGAAGGCGGTCACCAGAGGCGGCGGCGGAGTTATGCCCGGGGCGGGGCGGCAAAACGGGGCCCAACGCGCCAACACACACCGCAGGGCAACGCAACCGCGGCGGACAACACTCAACAACATTTTTCCGCGACAACACTCCGCGACTTTTTTCTCCGCTACACCACACACACGCACACACACAGTCTCACACTCCGAGCCTCCCTCGGTGGGCGTGGAAGGCGGCTTCACTCGCCGCCGCGCTGCTGCTGCTGCTGCCCCATGGCCCATCGCCTCACGCCCTCACGCCTCTGCTCCTCCTGGGAGCCCGAGAGCAGAAGGAGCCAGACTGGCACAACAACCATCACCGCCAGCGCCACAACGACGCTCACCTCACGCTCGGTCTGTCGCCATGCGTGCACGCCTGGCGTCTCCACGGGCCGCACACGGTTTGGCGCGTTGC
>NW_021704596.1:0-13897 GCF_003719485.1 Trypanosoma conorhini | reverse complement strand
TGCGTGCTCGGAGTTGATGCACGACGCCGTGGCGGCGCACCACCGCCTGATCCGCGCGCTGATTGCGAAGTACCGCTGCTACGAGGTGAAGACGGTCGGCGACTCGTTCGTGATTGCGTGCAAGAGCGTGTTCGCGGCGGTGCAGCTGGTGCGGGAGCTGCAGCAGGTGCTCTGTGCCTGCTGCATCGCACAACACAGAAATATGCATAGATACGTACGTATACATGTTGTTTTGTCACCCACACTACCCCCTCCTGACACCACTGCTTCTATAGCTGTGGTGAAAAATCACCTTTTGCGCCTCTGGTTCTCTCCGTCATAAACTGCGTGCGCGAACGGGGGACTGGTGAATGAGTTGGCAGACTCATAAAAATACATATACACGCATAAATACATACATATAGATATACAGAAAGATGTAGACAGGTAGATCCACACACGCACACAGACGGACGTGCGTGTTCGCATCTCCGAAGCGTGCTGCGCGCGGGCGCGCAAGTTTCCTGCACCCCGTATCCCACTACTATTGTTCCCAGCGCGCACACACACACACACACACACTCACCACAAGAGAGGGACAAAAAAAAAAAGTTAGCCAAAAGAAAACAGTAAAGAAATTCCCTCACAAAAGACACTTACAAAAACACGGACGAGTACCCTCAAAAGATTACACCAATAAAACAAAAGAACGTAAAATCAAACACGAAAAAAGTGACTATCAGTGAACACAGAAGCACAAACTTAATAATGGCTATGTGAATACGACGACAACAAACATGACACCAAGGGGAGAGATGGTGGCAATGGGTGCTATGCGACCGTAAATTGTATGAAAATGTAATCCATGGACACGGGCACCCGTGGCACTGCAGCGCGTGAGACGCGCAAGAACAACAACAAAAAAAAAGAATGGAGGCGAGAGCCCCACACAAAATCATGCAAGAGGCCAGAAGGAAAAAGAAAAAAACGGTCCAAACCAAAACAGAACGCACTTGTCTCGCACAGTGCCAAGGCGGGAACAAATGGGAACAAACGCGGCGAAGCAAACATGGCACACTGTACATGGACGAACACGCGCAACAAAAGCCTACCTCAGGGGTTGCGTTCTCCTTCCGAACGTCACTCCCCTTTCTTACAGACCCAAGAAGAGACACGCAAGAAAACCACACACAAATTCCGAGAAGGATCCCCAACCCTTCGCACCCCCGCTACTATTGTCCAACGTCCTTTCACTCCTTCTTCGAGGGCTGCCGACAGGGTTTCTCTTCACCCAGAAAACACATAACAGTTCCCTACTCTGGTTGCCCCCTTCCCGCCCCCAAAGAAAAAAAAAAAGCAAAATAAAAATCACTAATCACGACAACGTTGAGAATGAGTGGTCTACGTCGTAGCGAACCTCCCGGTTCATCTTTTTTTTTGTTTGTGTGTGAGCGTATTTGTTTTCGTTACACTCTTGTCGCACTCCCCCGTCAGATTTCCGCTTGCTTTCCGGCATTGTATTTTCCTTCCTTTTCCTTCTTCTACCTTAGTTCATTGTTTTGTATATGTGAGTGAGTGCAACGCCTACTTTCGACGTTGCTCTTTTTTTGTGTGTTTTATTGTTGTTGCAGGCTCCCCCCGCATCAAGGCTCGCCTGCCCGCTCCATGGCAGTTCCTTCCGGTGGCACTTGTTTTGTTTGTCCTTCGATGACGCTTCTGAATTCCATGAGAGCTTGCAGCTGCAGCGGCTTGTGGCCTCCGCGCATCAGCGCGCGGAGAACGTCGAGGAGCTCATGTGCCGTTGGCGTCAGCGATGCGCAGGCGATGGATGAAAGAAACGCGTCCATGGCGCTGGCATGGCCGCCTGCAATGTAGGAGTCCTCTAGCGCCGCCATGAGCCAGGAAAGCTCCGTCGCAGTAAAACACCCCATATTGGCCAGAGTGAGTAGGCTGAAATAAACCGTTTCGTACTCGCTTCCACCTGAGGCCGAGGCAGACTTCATCGCCAAAGCATGAAACTCCTTCGAGCGCTCGTTCAATTCGCCTTCGGGATGCAATACATCCTGTGAGTTTTTCTCCTCCACTGCGGCATTGGCTGAGTCCAGGAGTGAAGCCAACACCGTGGGACACCTTACGTGCAGGTAATCATCAAGTGCGGTGGGCTCTGCAAGTAGAAATTTTACGGAACTGTCGCGGTGTTTTGCGCGGTCTGTATGCGCCAAATGCTGTAGCACAAAATTCACCACCTCGCCCAACGTAACACTCCACAACGTCGCAGTTTTGTTGTTGTACGAGATAAGCTGTTGAATTGCAGCAATGGCGGCAGGGGAGTCCCGAAGCATGGGCAAAAAGTCATCCTGGTTTGTGGCGAGAAAAGCGTGGCGGAGCTCTTCCACGGACTGCAACGGAGAGCCAGCAAGGAATGCCACAACAAGTGACGGAAAATATGTACAGAAGAGCCACTGTACTTTGAGTCTTAAAAAATTCGTCTCGCTACTTGCGGTTTCCACCGCACGTTGCGCAGACTTTATGTGAACAGTGGAGATTAACATCAGGACGAGTCCAACACTGAGAAAGGGCTCGGCCACCTCCGATTTTAGAAGACGCTCACGCAGCTTGGCTAGGAATTGAACACATGCGGAGTAGCTGAGGCCAGAGGATGCGTCAAGAAACCGAAGGAATTGTAACCGTGTAAAGAGGAAAAATATATCAAGGGCGTAGTTCACAGCCTTCAATACATCCTCATGTGAAACTGCGCTGGCGCGTTTGGCACGAAGAGCCAGTTGCTTGCGAATAGAATAAGGAACCAGAGGCCGAAGCTTGGAAAGGTACGCTTCCCGAAGAAATTCACGTTGTCGTTGCAATTCCGCAACGTCACTTGTAAAACCTGCCACGTTGGGAACGCTACCCGGTGCTGTGGACGCCGCCTCTGCAGAGGCGGCGGGTGGCGACTGATTGGCGGGTAGGGGCGTTCCAAGCTCCAGCTCTTGTACAACATCGTGCGCCATGCGAAAGTAGGCAGTTGAGTAAGAAAACCAGAAGGCTCTGTGTTCTCCAGCGACAGAAGCTGAGGAGATGCTCAGTTCATTGGCTTCATGCGCGCCAAAGTAGCCAAGACGCAGTAAACGTTCAAATTCCATGTGCTTACATCGAGTGGATTCAGAGTGTTCGTAAAACGCTGCACGACATTCCACTAAGGAGCGTGTAACTGGTATGAAGTGGCACGCCTCCACATTGCCGTCGGAAGAAAAAAAAGACACTGTATCAATGGGGTTTGCGGTATTGTGTTGAGGCGGGGAAGCCGTAGCGGGTACAAAACTACCCTTCAAAGAGGAAGAGCGACTGTCCCTCTCCTTGAATGAGCCCAGCGCGTTGAGTCCTCCACCCGTCGGGTGAAACTCCCCGGCGTTGGGGTTCAAAGCCCTCTTCATACAGCCTCTTCACTCACGGTTGCATGTGTGTGCGTGTGTGCGTGTGGAGGCGTTACAAAGAATCACCGCAACAACAAACAAAGGTGACACTCAAAGCGAGTACTGTAGCTGATCGAGGACGCAGTGAAGGGACACGGTTGTATTGACTCCACCCTATTTTGGTGACGCACCATCTCACATCACATGTGTGCGACAGTAGAAAGGAACGGGAGTACACGATACGCAAAAACATGCGACACCAAAACAAACAGAATAACAAAATAATAATAATAATAATAACAAACCAATAATAAGTACAAGAGAACGCCTTTAACGCCAGATACATTCATTTTTCAATGTTCTTTTTTAGTCGATGCAGAAGCGCCGCTGTGTCGTTCTTGTCTTTCAGCGACCTTTTGGTGCGCTCCTGCTGTACAAGGAGTCGTGTTGAGATTTGATTCTGCGCAGCGGCCGCGGCCTCCTGCTCCAGGCGAAGCGCTTCCTTTTGCTCCTGCAAAGAAGCCCGAATAACTGCCGTTTTCTTCACGAGCATGTCGTACTCCATGGTACGAAGCATCTTCTTTTCGAGTGTGTTAATATCTGCCATGAAGCCACTGAGGTCACACGACAAATCCTCCATCGTCGCCTCCTCCTCTCTCAGCTCTTGGGACAAGCCCCGCAACAGACTGCGGAGTGCTACGTTCTCATCCCGTGCATGCCGAAGTTCAGAGCCGTCGCTCTGAGGGCCATGGGTGGGCGCCGATATCTGTTCGCCGCCACCACCACCACCACCACCACGTCTCCATCTGCCGCTTATTTTCTCTTTCTCGTTGGTCTTCCTTGCCAACTCGTCGTTCCTCTGCTCGAACTCCTTCTGAAGCACATCCTCCTCCATCTGAAAGGCGGCCACAGCCAACGCCCGCGCCGCCGCGTGCGCGGACTCCTCCAATCTTCCCCCTCGCTGTGCCTCCAACACGCATACGCTCGCCTTGAGACGCTCGTCGTACTCCCTCTGCAGCGCAGCCAGTTCCGCCTCCTGCCCACGCTGCCCTCCGCCCGGCCCACTGCATGCCCTTTCCGCCTGCGCTCTTCCTCACGCATGCGAACTACAAGCTCGCTTCCCTCACGAAGAAGGGCCTGGCGCCGTGCCCGCACGAACGCCAACTCCTGCCGCACCTCTCTTCGGTGCTCCTCTGCCTCCTTCTTCAATGCCGCACGATGGCCATCCCCTCCCGACACCGCCTCCAACCTCAGCTCATGCGCCAACGTCTCTCGCTGCAGGTTTACTGTCGAATTCGGAATCTCCTCCAACTCCGCTTCCTGAATTTTCCCAGCCGACACCGAAGAACTCGATAACATTTTTTCCGCAAGACTACTAACCTCCTCCTGCGACAAATGCAAAGAAACCAAACTATTCCTTGCAGGTGCCTCAGCGACACTGTCTGCGTACGCGCGCGCGGTCGCAAAAAGCTCCTCCACTGACATGAGAAACTTACACATGCTCGTTCCCCCAGGCGCACCAAAATGGTGAAGAATCAGAGAATTCAACGCCCGATGTAATCGCAGTGATTCACCCACAACGGGAATATGAAATAGCTTGACATATAAAACGCAAGCACTTCCAGCCTTTTCTTGTGATTTTTGACTAAGCAAAAGGAGCCACGTCGGATCGTTCACGACGGTAAAGAACCTCAGCAAAGACCCCAAGGCAGGATCACGTGCGTCATCCGCGAGAAAAGGAATCAAGGTGATGTTCCCCAAGGGAGGTTCCGTGTTTATTGCCTCATGCAGCTTGGCCTCACGTGGGTCGGTGGCGTCGCAGCGGACTGCAGATTCACTGCGCTCAGGACTTACCGTCGCGGAAGCGCTCAACACGCCCCTGTAGCCCAGAAGAATGAAAGCGGGTCGCACCATAAAGTTCGCATCGCAAGATGACGCATTCGCAAAGGGATGAGACCAAAATTTAAATACGCCAAACCAACTTCTTCATCAAGCGCCTCGGTCATTGAATCTCCGCCTTTTTTTTTTTTTTGGCCCACCGCGCCGAATAGAAGCAGCGGCACGGAGGCTGTGAAGCCCACGATCAGGCTCGCCGTGAAGCAGAAACAAAGCGAAAAAAAAAAAAACAGGCGAGCGAGGACAAAAAGTGTCAACGCAGTACAACTAAAACGCAACCTCAACAAGCAGAATGGCTCTCTCCATCTCTCTCGCTCCTTCACAGACACACATACATACACGCAGTAGCAATATCTCTTCACAGCACCGAGCACCAAAGAGACGGCACGGCAGGAATCAATCCAGCCTAACAACAACAACAACATCAAGAAAGGAGTAAATGTGAGTGGTCGTATTTCAGCCACAACGCATACACAATACAACCAGACGAAAAAAAAAAGTCAAGGAGCAACTACGTACAACGTTTTTTTTCCCATTCGAACCTCATGGAGGATACTTTCGTGAGCCCAGGAACCGCCTCACGAGATACGGGCAAGGAAAGAGAAAACAGAGCCTCATACTTGCTTCTACACACTATTCTTCTTCCTGAAGACGTTCAACGAGAAAAACCGTGCTGTTTGCTCGACTTCCCTCCACCTTCTCAAGATAAAAGTATTGTGGATACCCAAGCACGGCATTGTAGATGTTGCCAAAGTGTGTTTTTAACGTCCTTTTGGCGGCGCTGGGAAGCATACGGTTCAGATACCCTATCAGCACACCTTCATCTGGGATCACCTCACGCAACGCTTCAATAGCGTCCTCCACCGGGATGGTTTCCTCACCCGCCCGTGCCGACTCTGGCACGGCCAATTGACTCTTTTGCAGCATCATGCGGCTACCATCCATCCACACCGTCAGATGCCTACTGGTCCTAAAGTTGTTTTTGTGTCGCACAGAAAGCGCCGCCTTCAAAATTGGCGGTAAACGCGTCAGCAACTGAATGTGTGAAACGGGGTGGTCAGGCATGAAAAACGAAACCTCCTCACATAGTATCTCGTGGTGCAGCAACGGGTTCAAAGGGTCGAGAAGCAGCAACTGCCGACGATCCGTTGGAATTTGACTGGCGCCAAGAATACGTTCAAACCTAGTTCGCTCCGAATCCGCTATCAGCGACACCTTAGACTTTTCATCATCATCAAATGTTTGTGGAAGCAGCACACGATCCTCACTGTGGAAAACCATCTGTGTTGGGACAAATGGTGGAATCTGCCCCTCCGGATCATGGGCAATAACGTGCAACAAGTCCGTACTTAGCTCAAAGATCTCACCATGGAGCCGCATAAAGTGTACGAGCCCTTTCAAAGGCCGTAGGAGACGCTTTTGCTCTCTATTGAGAGAGGCATAAATACGCTGAATCGGCACCCATCGCCACGGACCGGAACTACTTCCGCTGGAAAAGAGATTTCCTGCAGGCGACTTCTCCTCCAACTGCAGGTTCAGCCGCTTTGTTCCCTGCAGGGATGGAGGTGGATTTAGAAACGAAGCAATGTGTCGCAGCAACTCCGGTTCCGGAGAGTTGGTAGCATTGTAGTCACTCAGACTTCGTGGCGCTATTCGTTTTGGAAGACGTCGCACGTAAAGGATGTCATACCGAGAAGGAATATAAGGACCGTCATTTTCATCATCGGCTGCCGAAACGATCGGGCTCGGGGCATCCTTCTTCGCAGCATCTCTCCCACGCTCCTTCAACGTTGTCCGCTCTTCATCCTTATCATAACATGCCCCCTCCTCAACGTCATGCTCTGTAAATAAATCACCCTCCTGCTCACCCTCCGCGGCATTCATCTCATCCTCTCCAGCGGCATTCAAAGTGTCACCCGGCTCCGTATCCGCTCCCTCTGGTGGTGGGGCCGGCATGGACTCCGCGCTGCCGCTGAGGATGTCGTCCATGCCAAGCAAATCATCCCTTAGCGCCGCAGTTATATTTGCGTCCCGTCGTTGCCTTTCGGCGTCCGATGCGTGAGAAGTGTTTGCCGCCATGTTATCTGTCTTTTCCTGCTCCACCGCCAAGGTATTTGCGTGAGAAGGATCATGTAAGTCGCAAACAGACTCTGAATTTGAAGGCGATACAACATTACCCTTCGTATCGACACCCTGGTGAGTGCGTCGTGTGAGGCTTGAGTTCGTTACCGACGCCAGATCCCGGTGCTCTGCAAATAGGTTTGCATCCTCGCCTCGGCAAAGCAATTGAAAGATATGTGAATAACGCGTTAGTAATGTCAACACACGCTGCTGTGGGACGCTATTCAATACTTCTAAGTCCTCCTGAGAGAAGCCGTCGATCCACCCCACTAAGGGAAATGGCGCACAACGTTTCTCTTCAAGCTCCAGCCTTGAGAGTGACGCGTCCGTCGGAAACCGAGGCAAATTTCTCACAAGGATCTCGAAAATTTTGACGTCAACATGCGACTCCAGACGACGACCCTGCGAGTCTGTTTCCCCTGAAGACGAGGTCAGCGGTCGAGCGACAACCCCGCCCACCGTTGCCCGGTACTCCTGGTTGTGGCGACGCAACGGACGATCTGCCATACCACAGCCCGGGTAATTCCGAATAAAGCTGAAGTCCAAGTTTAGTTTTACCGCCGCCTTCTGAACCCTGCCCAGCTTGAGCTTAAAGATCATGGGATACTTTTTAAAAAAACCGTCCACCACACGATCTTTCGGGAAGCGACGCTCAAGACGCTGAGCCACGTCTGGAGACATCGCCGCAAGAACATGGCGCGTCTCCACAAAAAAAGTAGGTGTGATGTGCACAAACGCGGCAGCCACCTCAGAGGGCGGGAACTGGCCCTTCGAGACATAAAGGTCTTCGATCTCTGCCAGATCGGGTGACAAGCATCGCGGTTTCTCTCCATGTGGAAAAAACGTTACCGGCTCCCCATCCAAAAGGAAATGCAAGGTAAGAGGGAGAATAAGGCGAGTAAGTTTCCACTTCTCGAGCTCGTCCGATGTGAGCGGTGGCTTTGAGACATCTACCGGAGTTGAAACAAAGCATCCGCGAACCACCACCGTATGTTTTGTGGGCAACTTCTTTCGCTCCTTGAAGGAACAAGTTTCTGCGTCACCCCCAACAACGACGGTCTTCGAGCGGCCAGCTTCATGGCGTTGTCTTCCACCCACGCCGTTTTCGTTGAGTTCATCCGTACCCTGGATTTCCGCGCGGTAGGATCGTGCCTCCTCCGTGAGTCCCACCTTGGAGCCATCGGAGCTAAGGGCAAACCAGCTTGGCCTGCTCTTCAGCGCATTGGCAAGCGCCCCAAATGAGGAGTTCTGCAACCGCAACCGCAGCATTGGGCCCAGTGCGCGAAAGAGTGTGTGAAGCGGCAAGGAATTGTCGTTCCCCGCCTGCGGAGTCCCTTCCCCTGGTAAAAGCTCCGAGCACAAGACACATCTGATGTCTTCCAGAATACTGTTGTCGTCCCAGTCAGTGTCCTCACCCACGAGCCGCTTGGTTGCCAAATTTGTTGCTGCCCCTGCATCCTTTGATGATTCGAGCTGATTCACTTCATTCCTTGTGGCGCATCCACGCATTGCAACTTGCCATGCTGGACGGGAAAACTGGTTTAACACCACCGACGCCACGCCGATCCCGCGTCGAAGAAAGAAAGGAGCACAGTGTCGAGGAAGGGCGCCCAGCACCCGGCCACTCTGCATTTACTCTATTTCCCACACCCAGTCCCACACAGTCGCCTTCGCTCCCTCCCCGGCCTACGCTCCTCCCCTGTCTCCCCCTGTGTGTGGAAAGAGGGGAATTAAAAGGTGACCAATGACCCTAAGTGTGATAACGATGGAAGTAAAAGGAGACGCCAGTAAAAGACCTGATCGTCACAAGACTCCCCCTCGCAACCCTCACGCACGAGCCCAAACTTCTTTTCGGAAGCTACCTCAAGAATGAAGAAAATAAAGTAAATATATATATATATATATTTTGCCTCCCACTCTTTGCCCCTTTCCTCCGTTCACTGCAGGCGTGCCTGCACCCCCACGTCAAATTACCCGAAAAAAAAAACTCAATCAACCGCAAATAAAAACCGAAGGGAAAAAACTTTTAAAAAATATTTAAAGAAAAAAACACACGCACACACAAACACAAGAAAGAGCATAAGTGAAGGATTAAAACTTCTGCAACCAGCTCCTCCAACGGCCCCCATGCATGTGAAGAGAAGGATAAAGGCCCCATCTGCAATGTCAGAGTACACTACAAAGAGGGGCAGGTGACTAGTCAGACTCACTCTGTCTTTTAACCCACCAATCCCGGAGCAAGACAGAAATAAGGTGATTGTCGGGAAGAGGTTGCGCCGTCGTCGGTGCCTCGTCAGCATCAGCAGCAGTTACAGGTTGTGGAGATGCGTCATCAAGTGACACAGGGCAGTCAAAAACGCCACCAACATAACTGTGAAGCAACGCAATAAGAATACGCTCAAACAGGCCACGGCATTCGTCAATAAAAACACAGGAGGCAGCTGCATTGTCGCCACAGTGTGTTGGCTCCAGTACACGCCAAGCTCCTCCTTTACCGTTGTTATCCAAATGTGACGAAATACTTGCGTCGTCGATCTCGTACACGACGCCATGAGGGTGAATGGGAACAAGCGCCATCCGTGTTGGGTCAAACTGTCCCCGTGGAGGCGGGCTAAAAAAGCTCAGAAAGGAAAACAAAAGATGCCCTGACTCAACTTCCTCGCGTCGATGAGGATAATACGTGAAACTGGGCAATGGAGATGCGTAGGAGCAAAACCTGGCGAAGGCAAGCACCATTAAGGTTAGGACGTACGGAGTGAGCTGTGAATATTGGACATTGAATTGCTTCAAGACCAACTTCATAAAAATAATCACAGGGTACACCGATTTACTGGCTTTCAGTAATCTTGGAAGCACTGCAGCTGCCTCTAACGCCGCTGTTTGGTTAACTGTCACATTCAGGTCGATTTTATTTGTTACGGAACGCAAAGAAAGTGTACATGGAGTCTTGATACAAGCTGCGGCATCCTTCCTCTCTTGCAGTTCCAGTCGATCCAGAACGGCATCCTTGACGCGAACCAGTACGTCGTGCTCCCCCATCAATGGCAGCACCAAAGGAAAACAAGCGGGGTACGGCAAGAGAATATAGGCCTCCGTATTCGCTATCCGAGCTCGTATCAGTCCGTCAATCCGCGTTGAGTTGAGTGCACTTTCATCGTCAAGTTTTCTGCGCAAAAAGAAGGCCGGGGGCGGATCCACGCGTTGTATGAGCGTAATGTCAACAGCCGAGTCGTACAGAGCCGTGTCAATAGTAAGGCTGCCACACCTAAAGACGTGCAGGCCACAACGCTCACCACTGGCCGCCGCACGGTCCTCAGGGACAGCCGCAACTTCTGTGATAACACTTTTCACTTCCTCAAAGAGTTTGTCGCACGCCCCACGACGAGCAGGCGGCATCTTCGCCTTCAGTGCAAGCTCGTGAAGGTCGTGTGTGAGTCGTACGTTTGCCGCCAGCAGCAGGAGATGTCGGTCGTCTACAACATTGCCATGACCGCTTGCACGCAAAAAGTGAAATATGCAGCTCATTTCCTCAAGGTCCCTTCGCATTTCCGTGAAGTGGCCTGCTCCCCTCGGGCAAGCAGCAACGGCCCCAAGAATAAGTTCCGAGCGGAAGGGAGAGAGACCGACAATGTCCAGAGGGATGCAGAAGAGTCATGACATCCGGCACACAGACAGAATAAATACATTATGTAGCAAAGAACCTGCATGACTTTTGCTGTTTTCTCCACAGAAAACGGGGAAAATAAAAGTACACACACATCAGAAAGAAGTGCAGATAAGAAAGTATGAAAGTATGAAAGTATGAAAGTGGACAATGTTCTCGTCCTGCCACCACACTGCATCCCATTTCCTTTTTTTTTCATGTCACTCCTTTTTATTTGTTCTTATTTAATGTCGCTTGGACGTTTTGCTTTTGCTTGGGTGCCCCCCAAGGGTGTACTTTACGTGGCGATGCACGCCCTGTGCGTCTGCCCCCTCCCTTCGATCCCCCTCGGCGCTTTCTCCGCGGCGGCAGTGCACACTCCAGAGCCTTAAATAAGTGCCGCGCAATAGCGTCACGCGGGAACATCGTCGTCGTCGTCATCACCATCATCAGAGGCTGTCCTATATATAATTAAGCATATAAACAGATATATACGGACTGGCCGGCACCCCAGAGTGGAGGTCACACCATTCCCCAATTACAATAAACACAATAAACCGACAGAAATAAATAAGTAACAGTACAATTAACTCAACAAAGGCAATTAACAAATTAAACAATACAACGGGAGAGAGACACGCACACACACACAAAAGGCTATATATGCATATCCCTGTAGAGCATTACCCCATTACTCCTTTTTTTTTTGCCTTTGCTGCTGTTGCCGTTGGGTAAAGGATGATATAGTGTGTGTGTGTGCTCTGCAGGCAGCACGCGTTTATTCCAGGCCATCAACTTTCGAGGACAGGTCTGCGTCCCGAAAAGTGCAGAAAGTTAGTTTCTCTCCAATTTGAAGCCCGACGTAGAAAAACCATGACGTAAACCGCAGCCACCAGGAACGACGCCGATACTCGTCATATTTCAACTCTACGCTTACCTGCACGTCCTTGAGGAAGTGGCCCTCCATATCCCGCGCCATCGCGTAGCTCAGATGACAGAGACAGACTTCCATGTTCTTGTTGCTCATCATATCCCAGTTGTAACTCCCCACAGAGGACCAAATGCTGTCAACCACCACCGTTTTGGCGTGCATGACCTGATCCCCCTTGTATTCATAGACACGGACACCAGCAGCTAAGAGGCGTTCGGTAATGTAGTTCGATGCGTACCACATAAACCAAGGATCGGTGGTACGACTACTCCCGGCAAGAATGCGCACGTCAACGCCGCGACGAGCAGCGTAGAGGATGGCACGTAACAGCTTTCGATGAGGCATATAATACGGTGTTGTCACCCATAGCCGTCTGTGTGCTTTTTGAGAAACCTGCCAAAAGGCATACGGAATCGACCAATCCCGTGTATGCGGGTTGCAAGATATAATTTGAGTCGAGTTGGGACGTTGCGTGTCATACGCCGCTGCTCCAGGGACAGGATCCGTGTCATTTAGAGGTGTCACGGGCAAGGACTTTCTATGTAAACCTCGTTCCAAGGCCGCCTTGGCTCTATTAAGCGCACGCGTACGATACTGTTCCATTCTTTGTTTCATCGCCGCTGATGCACCTTTGCTTCCTGCACCCTCCCCAGAACGTTTTTGCGCATCCTCGGGATGAACAGAAGATAAACTTTGTGGCGCCAGCTTCGCAGCATCTTTTGCATACCACCGCATGTATGACTCTAGGCGTTCGCGCTGCCGCTTCCATCGAATGCGCTCCATAAAGCGTGCTCGCTTTTCCTCGGCCTTTACGAGTTGATGTTGCAGGTACACTTTCCCTTTTTGTCGTACAGAGTTTGTCATGGGCACAAGGATGTCATCCGCGACATTCTTTCCCTCCTTGTAGCGACGGTCCATTGTCATGGATGCGATCTTGCGCCAACGGGTCCAACTCCATTTCCACGGCTTTGGCGCCTTTGTGTCTTCGTACACCTCGCGGAGGTGGGCCACAGCCGGGCCCACCACGGAGCAGTGGGTGTCGCGAAACCGACCCGTTCCCCCCTGGCTCCTGCCACAGTACTCATTACCAATATTCAGCCCACCACAAAATCCGATACTCTCATCCGCAATGAGAATCTTTCGGTGGTTGCGGAGGGCGGGGCTGCGTTCCCACTTCATGCCTCCAAACAGGTACGGCAGAATGTGATCAAAAATAGGCCGATGTTCAATAACAGTAGCACCGGATTGTTTCAGGTTGCCAGTGAGGCGACGTCGCCCGGTAATGTTTCCGCCGCAATCATAGAGCAGTTCGGTCGTGCATCCGCGCCGATGTGCAGCCTCCATCTTTTCTACTGTCACCTGACCGATATGGTCATCCTTGCAGATGTAAGTTTGCCAAAACACACTTTTTTTGGCTTCATCCACAGCCTTCCACATGACTCGAAAGGCCTCACCACTATCACGATAAGGAACCACGGTGTTACCAGTAGAAACACGCCCTAAAACCTCCAAGTTGCGCAGAATGCGATCCCACCGCACGTGAAATGGCAGTCCATTGCAATAAGCCCCTCGAGCACCACCCCCAAGTGCGGAATAAACACTCTTGAAACTGTCACAGGCTTCAGCTGGTTTGATGCCACCGCCGGCGTTAGTAATAGGTCCACTTGCGGCACTGCCTCCCTTCTCGCGCAAAGAGGAATGAAGTAGCCTCTCAAGGTTCAAGCGCTGGAAAGCAACACGAAATTTACCGCCGGGCCGTGACATCTCTACACGCAACTGGAAGCCCCTCCTCGATCCACGCACTTCACGCAGCGGCAAGCAAAAGCGCAACAACAGCAGAAAAGGAAAAAATAAGATAGCGAGAGAAGAAAGGGGGTAAAAAGAAAAAGAAAAAAAAGGAGCATGGTAAGAGAAGCA
>NW_021704588.1:11872-14052 GCF_003719485.1 Trypanosoma conorhini | reverse complement strand
TCTTGGTCGCTGTTGCCATGTTTCTTCGGTCCTACTCGCCGTCAGAAAAGGACAATGACGAAATGGTCCCATTGGAGCTGCAGCTCCTCCGAACGGGACGTGAAAGCGCAGAGTCGTCGAGGCAGACGAAGCTGCTCACGGAGTTGTGAACTAAAAATTAAAAAGGATGTTAGTTCAATGCATATGAACGGCAAACAATATTAGGAATAACAACTCGTGACCGAACATAATAATAATAATAATTGTTTTTCTCTGATTGCTATGAGGCGAACGAGAGCAGCTTGTGGGTGAGATGAATAATATGTTCCTTCTTATTTTTTTTATTTCTATTTTTTATTTATTTTTTTATCTCTGTGTGGTGTGATTGATGTGCTGCCTTTCCCTTTCTCTGCTGTGCCTAATGGCTTCCACTGCAATATCAAAGTAGTGAAGTATTGGCGCGTAACGGCGTGTTATTATGTTTTTTTTGTATGTATGTTCGTTTTTGGGGCGAGTGGGCTGCAGATGAGAAAATAGAGACTTCGTTTTTTTTTTTTTGTATTTGTGTGTGTGTTATTTTATTTTGCTGCTGAGTCTTCCTCGCTTTTTTCCGGTGTCTCTCCCTCTGAGGTGGGATGTGCTTCTGTTTGTGTGCGTGGTCGCGATTCTGGCGCAGCCTTCAACTGCGTGGGTTCAGCGCTCTGTTTTCCTTTGACTCCTTTTTTTTTGTTTGTCGTTGTGTGTTTTACTCCGCCGGACGTGGGTGCACGGGGTGGGGGCCATACAAACAGACTTGGAGAGCAAATTCTGAACTTGCGCCATGACGCTTATGAAGTCGCTTGTGCTCGAGAAGCCCGGGGAGATCCGGCTGCGCGAGATTGAGGTGAACGACGTGCTGGGCGAAAATGACGTGCGGGTGAAGGTGCACACCGTCGGCATCTGCGGCAGCGACGTTCACTACTACGAGTACGGCCACATTGGACCGTTTGTGGTGAAGCAGCCCATGATTCTCGGCCACGAGGCTGCCGGCACCGTTGTGGCGGTGGGAAGTAAAGTGAGGCACCTCAGCGTGGGAGACCGCGTCGCGATGGAGCCCGGTATCCCCAACATGACGTCGCCGCAGACACTCGCGGGCCTGTACAACCTTGACCCCGACATTGCCTTCTTTGCCACTCCGCCCGTGCACGGCTGCCTTAGCACAACTGTCATTCACCCCGCGATACTGTGCTTCAAGCTGCCCGAAAACGTGAGCTACGAGGAGGGGGCTCTTTGCGAGCCCATCGCCGTTGGCATGCACTCGGCGACGAAGGCAGGCGTGAAGCCTGGCGATGTGGCACTGGTCATTGGCTCAGGGACCATTGGAATTGTGACGGCCCTCGCCGCCCTCGCCGCCGGCTGCTCAGACGTCATCATCTGCGACGTGGTGGAGGGGCGCCTCAAGGCGGCGGCGCAGTACGAGCACGTGCACCCGGTTCTCTCGAAGGGCAATGCTGTCAAGGAGAAGGTGCAACAACTGACGGACGGACAGGGTGTGGACTGCGTATTCGAATGCAGTGGGGCCGCTGCGGCGTACCCACTTATTTACGAGCACGCCGCTCCTGGCGCGACGGCAGTTTTGACCGGCATGCCCGTGGACCCCGTCACCTTTGACGTGGTGGCCGCGCAGGCTAAAGAAATTACGTTTCAGACCATCTTCCGCTACCGCAACATGTACCCACGGGTCATTCGTTTGCTTCGCTCGGGAAGGATGAATGTGAAGCCGCTTGTGACGGGCAGATTCAAGCTGCGGGACGGCGTGAAGGCGTACGAGCGCGCCGCTTTGCGCAACCCCACTGATGTAAAGATCATTATTGAGATGGAGTAGGCACGATGCCCGAAGGGGCACGGGGAGGGAGAGAGGGGGGAACAACGCACAAGCCAAAGGAGAGGTGTGCTTTTGGGACACCACTCAGCAAAAAACGTAGGCACACATATTTTGAGCGAAGGCATATTGGGAAAAACTGGCTCGCAAGAACCAGCGTGAGGTGGTCGAAAAGAACTGGGGAAAAACAAAACGGAAACTTTACTTTAGGTCATTTTTTTTTCCTCATTGAATTCTATTTCTTCATTCCGTGTGGATGACAATTCGCGCGGCGGGGTTCTTCTCTTTGGTGGCTCTGGGAGTTTTTTTTGTTAGCACTTTTTATTTTAAGTTTTTATTT
>NW_021704588.1:8594-11753 GCF_003719485.1 Trypanosoma conorhini | reverse complement strand
TTATTTTATTTTATTTTTTTTTTTTGCTTGTGCGGGCGCTACATCTCCCTTTTATCCCTTTCTCTCTCTCTCTCTCTCTGAGAGGGTGCGCGTGTGAGTGTGGGTTTGTGCTGCGCATTTTGTTGCGTGGGCGTGGCTTTGTGCCTTATTTGCGCCTCGACACCCCAAATTTTCTTGCTTTTTTGGGTGCAATAAGGTGGACGCCGGGCCGCTGACGTCGTGGATGGAAGATGCATCACTTCTGGTGAGGCGTTGGGAGGAGTGCCTTGCAGCGGCCCGCCCCGGCTCAGGGAGTTGCGGCAGCGAGGGGGAAACAAGCGAGCGTGGACAGCAAAGGCGAACACAGGCAGCAGTCGCGGAAGCGGCACCTGTTGGAATGGCGGCGTTGAGTTTGTTGTTGCAAATAGATCGCAACGGGAACGAAGTTGCCGATGGCAACGAGGCTGCCCACGGGGGGGCAGAGGCTGTGCGGCTCTGCCAGCGGCTGAGCGAGGTACTTGTGGAGGCGGTTCTGGTCACTGTGGAGTCCTGCGTTCTGTGGACAGGCGTTGGGGCGGCAGTGGAGGCGGTGTGTCGCGAGCTGGGGGCGGCGTCCTCTCAGGCGAAGGAGCAAGCAGACCTTGCAGAGAAGCTCTGCGGCTGGTGGGGCCGCGAGGAGGTTGCAGAGCAGGGCTGGCGCTGGTGTGAGGCGCATCTCACACTCCTGCCAGCTGATGAGTCGGCGTGGCGCCATGGAGCCTCGCATGACGTGGCGACTCTCACCGATTGGTGGTGGCGCCCCGATGCGATGAGTTCACTCAGTCCACACCCTGAGCAGGAGGCAACGTCGGCTGCTTCTGCTGCACGGCCGCTGTTCAAGGAGGTTTATGCGACACTGGCGCGGCGGTGCCTTGGCGAATCCCCTCCTGCGGAGCTCTCCGACGCCACAGAACTTCTAAAGGCTCTACGTGAATCATCTAGGAGCCTCTTCTCCCACCGCATAGCGGTGGGTCGTGGCGTATTGCGACGCCTTTTCACAGTGAAGGCGACAGCGCTGCTGCATCAATCTCATCTCCTATGTTGTCTCGCCTTTCTAAAGAATGCTGCTCAACCTTGTCACCGGGAGATGGATGGAACAAAATCTCGCGAGAGCAGTGGACATGAATTGTTCTGGGTGTCGCGTGAGTGTCTCTCACTTGCATGGCGAAATCTTCTTGCGGCGATAACAGCGGTGCAAGTGGCTACAATGCACTTCGGTGCGTCCTGTGAAGACTTGCGGCGGCAGATTCGATTGGCGTTATTCGGCGCAAAGGAAGTGGCGAAAGAGGGCGACGGCGTCTCCCCACCTTGGAACGACGCCTTTTACGTGCACCCTTTTGCTGAGCCGTGTGAAAACACGTGTCGTATTACACACGGCGTAGGATTTATTGCCACGGGGAAAATCGGTGAGGGCAGTGTCATTCTGCAGGAACAGCCGCTTATTTACTTTGATGCCCCACATCAACGCACCGCCGGAACGGAGATGCAAAATGCCGAGATGTCAACTGTGACGAGTGCAGCACTCGAATTGTTTCGGCGTGGCGGTCTCACATTTAAAGGCGGTGCGGCGACGTCCCAAGCGACGGAGGCCCTGCGAGGTGGTGTACTCTTCGGAGCGACCCCTCAAGTTGGCGAACTGTGGACGGCGCTGCATCTGCTTGCCGTCATGCAACCCGAAGGTGACAACAGTAGTCGATCGGAGGACAGTTTTGCGCGCGACATTGCCGACCTCCTGCGCTGCTGGAATAATCGCGCCATTTTATTGCGCCCCGTGGAGGACTTTAGCATCGGCCAGCAGGGCGCCACCGGGGACGCGAAGTCCTTGTTTCCGTTTGCCTCTTTGCTAAATCACAGCTGCTCGCCAAACGCGCTACGCATCTTTTTTGAAGAGGGCGGTGGCCCCTCGCCAGTGGGGGGCGGTGGCTTGTGTGTTGTGGCCCTTCGCGAAATTGAACCCGGCGAGGAGATAACCGTCTCATATCTGCCGTCGCTCCTTCGTTCCAGGGAGGCAAAACGGCAGCGGAACGGCTTCTCCTGTCGCTGTGCTTTTTGCCTCTCGCACAGTGCACTGCTGGAGGGCGTGGTGTGTCCTGTGTGCCGTCAGCTCATTTACGACGAGCCCAGCGACGGTGACGCGGCTTCCTCTGTGAAATTAACTGACAGAGCAAGGCGGCGCGTGGCCCCATACGCACACGCGCCTGATTGCGCATATGTGGGAGGTGGCGGCCACTACAAGCAGCTTGCCGGGCACATGACACTTGGATTCAAGACGGCGCTTGACAAGGTACACTGCGAGCTTTTACAAAATAGTGATAGTGGGGTCGTGAATAAAGATGGAAGTTGCACGCAGGATGGTCCTGGAAATACAGAGTGGGAGAAAAAGGATGGAGAACCCAGGGAAGAAGACGATGACACTGATGCTGATGGCAAACAGTACGCACGGCGCGCTCGGAGGGCCGTGCGTCAGTTGATGGAACTTGACACTTTGGCGTCTGGGCTCCCAAGGACACACCACTATCGATTGCAGGCCAGGATGGAGTGTTTGGCCACGTCCCTGAATGCCAACATGACGCCACATGACATTGCACAACTGCTGCAACTAGGTGGGGAGCTCCTAGAGGATTTAGAGATGCTGCTGCCGCAAAATTACCCGCTCTTGACGGGAATCCGTCTTCACTATGCTCTTGCACGCAGCCGATACCTGATTGCCACAACAGACGTCAGCGATCCTGCAGCGGGCGGGTATCCGGAGGGGTGCTGCGGAGCGGTGCGTGAACAAGCGGAAATGATGCGTCTGCCATTTATGCGGGACAGAGTTATTCGTGAATGTGTGGTGCGGGCGTTTCAAGAGCATTACGTTTACACTGGCTGGCGCTTCGCGGAGGCCAAGGAGAGCGACCTTCTTCAAAGTTTTTTGCAACGATACAGGGCGGAACTGTTTGCGTGTGGTGTGGAGGATTGCTCGCACTTTGATATGTTGTCGCTGATGTCTGATGGGGCGGAGGGTGGCGACACATAGAAGATGTGTGTGCGTGAGATGTATGGCTGCCGGGGCCTTTTCTTTTCTAGTCCGGCGTCTCGTCTCCTCGTTGGGGAGGACTGGACGGAGGCACCATCCGCACGCTTTCCACGAACCCCCCC
>NW_021704588.1:0-8569 GCF_003719485.1 Trypanosoma conorhini | reverse complement strand
TTTTTTTTTGGGGGGTAGGCAAAAGGAAACTTAGCAGCTGTGAGGTGCATTTTCTACTGGATTGCGATCACAAAATGTCTTCAAGTATATATATATATATATACTGCTGTCCTCTTTTTGCTTCAACGCCGCTTTGGTTTCTTTATCGGGGGGAAAGGGGCGCAAGGAATGGAGACGGGCCACTTCCAGTTGTGGGCGCGGTGTCAAAGGTTTGTGGGTGACGTGTGCGCTGGCCGCGATGCCACGCACGGCCTGGCGCACATGGAGAGGGTCACGGAAAACGCTCTTCTCATCCTTCACATGGAACGTGGGCCGGCGGCGCGCTCCGCATTAGCGCTCTCGCGAGTCATACTTGTCGCCATGCTTCACGACGTTGCGGATCACAAGTACGATGCGGCAAACGCGCTTCTCCGGCAGGTGCGGGAGTTCCTGGAGGCGGAGAAGGGGGTCATAGTAGATGAGGGGAAGAACGGCGCGGAGGCGCTCAATCACGCCCTCACCGCCGTGGAAGCTGTCTCCTTTTCAAAGGAGAAGAAGCATGGCATGCGGTGGTTCGAAGCGAAATTGCCGCCCGATTGGGTTTTTGTTCGAGATGTCGTGAGCGATGCCGACAAACTTGAAGCCATTGGCGAGGAAGGGCTGCGGCGGTGCCTTATGTACACACGGTGCACCCTGATGGCTAGGGAGGGAAGTCAGGTCTGGGATGCGGCTTTGCGGCGGCACTGCCTGGAGGCGGTGAAGGAGCATTTCGCGGAGAAGCTGAGTCGGCTGTCAACGGAGTTTATAGTAACACCTGCAGGCAAGTTTCTAGCCGCTCCACGACATGCGGCAATGGAGCAGGCTTTAAAGGCGTGGGAGCAGCAAGGGCTGCCGTCAGTGTGACTCTCCCCTGTGCTACCGCTACCGGAACGAGATAAACAAGAATGCGATATTAATACTTTATGTTTATTCTTTTTTTTTTGCTCTCCTTCTTCTTTCCCTTGGCGGTGGGCGGGCGTTGCCTCACCACAGCTTTTGGTATTTTTTGTGGAGGTGGTGGAAATTCTCTGCATTGTCACTCTTCCTCCCACTCCTTCGTGACAAAGATGTCTTCCTATTATATATATATATATGTGTGTGTGTGTGTGTGTGTGCGTAATGTTTGTTGTTCTTCCCTTGGCTACTCTGCAGAGTAACATAAATACTGCAGTCCGCACGGACGCCTCTTGAGGTTAGTAGCCTGCGTGATGGATGTCGCAGAGTTCCTCAGCGGTCGTGCGGAGGAGGTGGAAGCATTTTCTGCCCTACTGTTTCGTAAACGACCTCGTGAGGAGGGCGATGGTGGGTTTGAGCCTCCGCTTCCCCCCAAGCCGCGGTCTGTTGTTCAATACCGCCGCCCATCCTCCGCGAATGTGCCGCTGTCCGACGTAGTGCGGTTGGCGAAGTTTCACTCACGGCGCTCCAGGCGTTTTGGGCGACTGTTGGAGGGCGGGGCGCCGTTGCCTGCATCGACAGCTGCTGTAGACGCAGGACAAGTGCAGAAGAAAAAACGTCCGCTGACGTATAAGGCGTGGTGTTTGCTTTTAAGGCGACGGCGTCGGCTTGCGTGGAGGCGACGGGCAACGGCACGACGCCGAATGCGACGGCGGCATATTGCCCTCCGTCACGGCAAGATGCAACTTCCCCTTTGCACCTGTGGCTCCTCTGCTGCTGCTGCTGCCCCACCTCCTGGCTCGCCGTCCGCTCTTTCCTCGAGTGGAGGTCGCACGGCTGTGCTGTGGCTTCCCTCCCATTGGCGGTTGTGCCGTCGATTTCATTATGGCGTTGTCAAAACACGTGTTGATTGCTGCCCCTCATCCTCTGCTGATGATGGCGTCCCTCCAAGGCTTCCGACGGTAAGGGTCGCGGTGCCAATGAAGTGTCGGCGGAAGCAGCATCGCGTGCTACAGCGTTGGGCTGCACGGCTGCCATCATGTTCTGCACAGGCAAAGCCTTACCGTCGACCTGAGTGCAAGCCAATGGCCGTCCCACCACCCCTGTGTTTTGCGGCCGAACGCTCGCATGTGTGTGTTTGGACGGTCCAACCACGGAAACCCTGGCACTCTTTGGGTGCAAAGGAGGTGTTGGATCTTTTGATGCTGCGCACAAATGGAGCACCCCCTGCTGCTCTTCACACAAGGCATCTGGCGGCGACGGCAACGTCACAGGTCAATAATGCGCCGCAGGAGGCATTCTGGCAGCGTTGCGAGGATGGCGTGTTTTACGGGCACATGTGGTCCTTGCGGCGTACCAACCCCCAAGCGACGTGCTTGCCGAGCACAAAAACGGGGCCGTCTGACTCCGACGCCGCACCCATAGTTGTGCCTGTCAAACTTCTACGAAATGGTGATGCCGATGGCGTTACGTACCTTCTTGTGGCCTCTGCGCCTGTGCAATTTGGGGCACGTGCCAAGCGAAAGCTAAAGATTCAACTTATTTCTCATTGGAATCCCTGCGGTGCGGCAAAACCGATGTGCTCCATGTTTGAACTCTGGTGCTGTGCGGATGCTCTGAGGCCGACGGGAGACGAAACGCCATCGGAAACAGATGCTTCAGTTATTCTGCAATGGATACGGAGGCGAGTGAATGCCGCTGTGGGAAGGTGGCGCAGAGCGAAGGAGGGTGCTTCAGCTACACAAGGGGAAGAAGCGGGGAAAGCTCGCCCGTCATCGCTACTGAGAGCCACGACGGTTTGCTGCTTCCCATCCCTACCAACAACAGTTGAAACCATTGACCACCTCACTTTCCCCGTACACCGCTGTGTTATGTCTATTCTTGTCGTGTCTGCGGAGTCTTCCTCCCAATGGGGAAGCTCCGGTACTCTTGTGTGGCGAAATTGCAGGCAACACTTTCAGTTTGCCAGGCATCTTTTCGCATCTCTTACTGACAGCTCTGCTACCGCATGGCGAACGACGCGTCGTGAGGATGAGAAAATGGCGTTGGCGTTTCTTCGCTGTCAGTCGCTTGGGTACACTCGCAACGTGCGAGTCATTGGCGAAGAGGAAAGGGAGACGCTGCTGCGTTTGATTGGGTGTCCGGCCTTTGCCGACGTGAGCGGCGCCAACGCCTCTTTTCAGGTCTCCCGCATGGCCCGACTGCGTTGCTCGCCGTCTAACGCACATCGACGCGTGCTACTGAAGTTTGCCGCGAAGGGTGGCCGAGAACACCAGCGTGAGGGAAGTTCCCTCTTTGCTCTGAAGCCGGGAAACCCTGCCGAGCTCTTGCACATTGGGGCACTGACGTCAGCGCCATTTTTTTCAATGCGCTTTGGCGCTCGCGTTGCTTACGCGTGGGTGTGGGATGACGCGGGGTGGGAGCTGGCAGAACTGCACACGCGCGATGCACTGCGCGCGGCTGCCAGCAAAGGAAAGGACGGCTGCTATGAAGAACCGACCGCGGATGGCGCAATCGAGCACCGGGACGCTAGCAGCAGTTGCGGCGCCTGTTTTTTGCTCTCGGCCGCTGAGAAAGTTTCGCGTATTCTGCCCTTTCTGAGCAATGCCCCGGTCCACGTCCCTGGATGGTCTGCACCCTCTTCTCCTCTGCAGGGCGAAAAACAGCAGCACCAATATAAACATAGGCGTTGTGCGAAGAGGACGCGAGTGGGTGCCCCCTGCGGCCCCCGCAGAAATAAAGTGTTGGCAGGCGATGGAGGCAGTGCTGTGCGATGCTGACACGTGTCTTCCGGTGGGGGTGGTGCGCCTCGGCACGGCCGGCGGTCGCTCTGTCTCTATGAGGCCGCCAACGAGGCAGTTGGGTTCCACTCACACGGCAAGGACGTCCAGCTTGACAATGGCGTGCCTGCAGTAAGCAGGCCATTGCTGCGTGTGCGCGTGCGGGAGGGGGCGAGAGGCGCAAGGAAGGGCTCTGGTTTGCGGCGCTGGCGCAGGACAGTGAGGTGGCAAATAACATTGATGTTTGCTCATGCTCACCCGGTGAGGGAGTCGACGCCCAGCCTCTCTTCCCGTCTTTTCAATCCGTGTCGGCAATCTGCTCAGAATGACCCCGGTGCGGTGCTTATTAAGCGGCTGGCCCCATAACCACGCAGTGTGCCGCGGAAACTCATTCAATGCGTGGCGTTTGGGTTGTGGAAGACACCCTGGCAAGGGAAACGATGGAGAGTGTTTTTTGTTTCTTTTTTTTCGAGGGGTGAAGTGGAGAGGAATACGGAACCCCAAATACCATCTGTGGACGTTGAAGTCGGGGGGGGGGGGGAAGCGGGCATGGGCGAATCCCGTTCTGGACAGAACGGGGGCGTCCAGTATGTTTTATTCGGGCGATGAAAGCAGAACACTTGAGGTGGTCAATAACTTTATTCACTGTTTTTCTTTTGCATGCGCGTGCTCCACTTCCCTTCCATTGAGTTGTTGAAGAGGCATGTGCCTGTCTGGCAACGCGTCGATGCACCACAGTCAGGGAGGCGGCTGGGGAGAGTAGCTCGCTACCACTCCTTCCCACGTCATTTTTGTTCCCTTGATTTAATTTTATTTTTTGCTTATCAGCAGTTTCTTTCACTTTGTTCGTTTTTCTCCTTTGGGGTCGGACTGCCGCGGGTGTGTTGACGTATGCGGCGCGACTTGCGCCTATTTTATTTGCTTTTTTTTTGCCTTTGTTTTATGCTGGCAACCTTCGCAAGCCCTGTTTAGGTGGCTTCACGCTGCCCCTCGGAGGGTGAAGGCGTGACGAGGGCGGGGCCGTTTTGCTGGGCGCTTCCCAGGAGAGTTGAGGGGCCCGGCATGTCGCCGCGCGAAGCGTTTTCGCTCCGTGCCTTGTCGCCGCTCTTCCGCAGGCGCCCTGCCTCATCCTTTTCTGCCCGCTTCAGCGGCCTTCTTCCAGTCTGCGGCAGGCCCACCGCGATGCTTCCTGCGTGGTCGACTCCGCTGCACGCTGCGCGCCGTTACACGAGTTCCCTTCCCCCGAGGTCTTCCACGCACGGTGGCACGTCTTCGTCCCGCGATGCTGCCGAGGACGACGATCCAGTGTTTTCCTTCGTGCTGCCGCACCGCACGATGCCGCTAACGAAGCTGGCCAAACTGCTCCCGGATGAGGTACTGGAGCAGTTAGAAAATGGACTAAAGAGTCACCTGGAAAAATTTCCCTCACGTTACCGTCTTCTTCGTGGAAAGAACTCGCTTCTCCATGTCCAGTGCGAGGTGACTTCCGGCAAGGAAGGCAGTAAAGGGGCGAACCGAGGCGAGAAGGAGACGCCTCGTGACAAAGCGGCGGTAGCGTGCATTCGAAAGTCACCAGGCCGGTTTATGACTTTGGAGAGTCTCATGAGCTGCACTCACGTGACGAGCCCTTTGCCGGGCGCTGCATGTGTCGCCTCTCATGGGGAGAAAGGGGAGGAGCATATTCACATGTTGGAGCACTTTTTCCGTGAACATGTGCGCCCAGTGGGACACGCGGAGCTATGGGTACTCACAGAAGAATACACCCTCGTCAACTCACCATCTTCATCATCCGCAGCAGCGGCAACAAAAGAAGCGGCAGCAATTGGGCCTGAGGAAACGGCATCCGCCGACATCGAGAAGACAGGGGCGGCGGGAGAAAAAGCGGTGCTTCAGGCGTTTCGTTGGGTCCAAGTTGCCGATGAGAGTAGCTTAGATGAGGTTAAGGAAGTGTTGCGCGGCGAGACTCGTCGCGATGTACTGGGAAAAGGTATGGATGGGAAAGCAGCTCCGCGCGGCGATGCTTCCTCGGTGACCGCTTTTACAAGGAGCTCGTCTTTCGTTCGCTTCTGCGTTCCCAGTGTGTCTTCCACGAGGGGGGGTGCCACGCTGGCGCCGCATAATGTTGAGAGCTTAGTTGAGGATTACAATCTCTACCGCATGTGCCGTGCGCTGCGCACAAGCACGTTCATGCGGCTCCCAGAGTTGCAGGATATCGTGGGCGAGTGGCTGACGCAGCCTTTAGCGGTTGTTCTGGCCATTGCAGGTGAGGAGAGCAGCAAGGCCGAAGGGTTGAAAGATGCGGACGCAGGACGCTCCTTGTTGAACTTTGAGCGTGACCCCAGCGACCCCGCTCGCATTATTGGGGTGCGTTTCTGGCTTGACGAGGAGCGCTACTTGCCGTCGCTGTACCGCAGTGCGTCGCTCACCGAGCTGGAGAAGGCGCTTGCTGAGGTTGGGACCACAAGGGGTAAGAGTCTGAGCAAACTCCCCAATCATCTGCGCGTGCGGGTTATCGACACAACACGTCTGTTAAAGCGCTGCATTGCACTGCGCGAGTTGGGTGCGAGTCCCCTGTGTCACCCGGATGTGCTGGCGTACTACGTCTTTGACATCCTTCCCTTGGATGGCCAGCTGCTTCTCACCGGCCACTTGCCGCAGTTGCTCCCAGAAAGTGTACGGCGCATCACGGATGCGCGCTCGCGTGCGTGGTTGAAGGGCTACCCTCACCTCTTCCGCTTGGTGGAGATCCCCCCACAGGTGTACGTCCAACGGATGGACGCCCCCGCCCCGGACGGCGAGGAGGACCACACGATGGATTGCTCCCAGCAAGCTCAGGAGGAAGACAAGGACACTGCAAGGAGTTCCTCCCGGACAACGCATGACTATAAAGACCAGCTTCTAAATGACCCTGAGGAGCAGCTTCGCTTGTTAGTTTCCATCGTGGCGGCGCGGTTGGAGGTCTGCGGAGCGCGGAAGCTGCTCCCCTCGCACATACCGAAATTCATCAGCAGCAAAGTGCGGCGCAAAATGTTTCCTCGGGGATCAGGCGGCATTACAGAATACCTCAGGCGGCACCCAGACGTGTTTATTCTCACAAGTGGGATTCACCCGCATGAGCCAGTGGTCACACTAGCTCCCAAATATCACCCCAGTCCTCATTCGCCGCCCACAAACCCCACCGCTGAAACCAACACGGCAGATGGCACAAAAGAGGGAGAATAACTCTTTTAGACTCTCAGGAGCTGTACGTTAACGTGGAAAGATTTTTTTTTCATGTGGCTGTGGGTTGTTTCTTACATTGGCTTTCTGGGATTGTTTGTCACCCTTCACTTCCTTACGGGCCTCGCGCCTTGTTTGCGCGGGCTTGCTGGTTTTCCTCCTCTGGCTCTCTGCCTGATTTGGGACGAGGCTTGCGTCAGCATTCGTATATCAACCGCGGCACAGTAAAGAGCGAAAGCGGAAGGAAGAGGCACCAACTGAAGCAAAAGGGTAAGAAAACAACAACAACAACAACAGTATCGGGTACTGACGAACAGTAATATCAACAACAGTGCATGTTTTCCGCGACAGCACCGGTGGGAGGAGCAGTGGAACATGCGCAGCAACCATTGCGTCCGGCAAGGCCTACTACGGCAAGGCCCACCAAGCCAGATTACTTCTCTATGTCCCTTGTACGGAAGCCCATGGGACCTTCCATTTAT
This sequence comes from Trypanosoma conorhini, assembly GCF_003719485.1. Classification (NCBI taxonomy): domain Eukaryota; phylum Euglenozoa; class Kinetoplastea; order Trypanosomatida; family Trypanosomatidae; genus Trypanosoma; species Trypanosoma conorhini. Next base: position 1,176 of record NW_021704588.1, on the reverse strand, counting down.
CCAGGTGCTGCAGCCGCGGAGGATGCTTCAAAGGGGCTTTTATTGAGTGATGCAATGCACGACATGAACTTCTACACCGGAGTCTGCGAATCGTTGCCCGATGCAGGACGCCCAGTGCTCAACTCGGTATTGTTTAGTCAACGACACGTGGTTAACGACACTCCTTCGGTTGAAGAGGAAATTGCGAGCATAAACGAGCGCATGCGCCTATGGCGTGCCTCCCGCCTACAGGAAGTGATCACCAACTACGAGCACACCCAGGAACAGGCTCTCCTAGACGAGAAAGTGGAGGAGCGCATAAGAGCGCGTCAGCAGGCGGAGCAAGACCGCGCTGTGCGCCGCATCTCGCGGATGCTAGATTCCCTCATCCCCGAATTGGAAAAGATGACACTGTCTGAGGCGGCAACCGATGTGCTGGGCACTGCCAGGCGTGAGGCTCTGCACAAACAATGGAAGGAGCGGGATGAACTGCAGCAGCGTCTCCTGCGAGAAATGCGACTTGCAGAACGTCATCGACTAGTTGACCTTCAATTTCAGCGAAATGTGGAAGAGCGCAATTCACTCGAGTCGCAGCACTACTACAGTTATCTGGCGCAGAAAATGGATGAAAGATTGGCCTTCCGACAGCTCTGCGAGGCATTTTACGACGAGAAAATAATTGTCGGTGTAACCGATGATGAAACAGTCGTAAGGCAAAGGATGCAGCGGTTAGAACTCGAAGATAGGATTTACATCATCGAACAAATGCGCAGTGTAATAGGCATAAAAGAAAGTACACTGGCCCAGGAGGCTAACACAAAAGAAGAGGAAACCTCCCTCACATTTGAGGCAACAAACACCCAAGAAACCGAACAAGCCGTCACCTCCGCCGCGAAGGCCGAGACAGCAGAGCACGTTGAGGAGCTTGTAAAGCCGGTGGCGGTCGCCGCGAAGGCTGAGGCTGAGGCCGAGGCTGCGGAGCACGTTGAGGAGCTGGAAAAACCGGTGGCGGACGCCGCGAAGGCTGAGGCTGCGGAGCACGTTGAGGAGCTTGTAAAACCGGTGGCGGACGCCGCGAAGGCTGAGGCTGCGGAGCACGTTGAGGAGCTTGTAAAACCGGTGGCGGTCGCCGCGAAGGCTGAGGCTGCGGAGCACGTTGAGGAGCTTGAAAACCGGTGGCGGACGCGCGAAGGCTGA
>NW_021704568.1:2714-14752 GCF_003719485.1 Trypanosoma conorhini | reverse complement strand
CTCCAATGAGGCTCGTCAAAGAGATAAGGCCCAGCTTACTAGGGACTCTTTACAGACTGAATTATTGGCAGTGAGAAATGAATGTTCTGGTCTGCGCTCTTCTGTATTTAACTTGGGAAACCGTATTCGAGTGTTAGAAGTGGAAAAACAACAACTTATTGAAGAGCTAAAGGAGGCAGAGAAACGCGCTTTTGATATTGGGGATTTGCTCTCAACAGAGCATAAAAGAAATGGCACACTGCTTGAAGAGATAAGCAGGTTGAAGCTCGCCACTGGAGGGACTCTCAGTGAAGCTGATTTCACATCTGTTGTGAAGGAGATAGAGAAACAGTTTTCAGAGCATTATGAATTGGAACTGAGTCAATGCCGGAAAGAAATGGAAGATTATTATCGTTACGCAGAAAACGAGTTGCGTCGTCGTGACACTCTTATTGCGGACTTAAGTGTCGACCGTTGATTATATTTGAAGGATGCCCGGTGGAGAGGCCTGTGGATTATAAACCTTGTCTTGTATGTTGCATCTTCTTTTGTATACATCTTGTGTTTGTCGGTTACCACAAGTTGTTCATGTGATCTTTTTCTTTTTATGTAGATTGTGTTGTGGTTTTTTCCCTCTTTAATTTTTGCTTACTTATTCTCTCCTTTGTTATTATTTCTTTTTTTTGTTGTTGCTTTCTTTATTCTTGCTATCGTATGACTAGAGTTCTGAGAGTCCAGAGTCATTTCATATTTTTTTTCCTCTCCTTGTAGAAAGATGTCCGTTCTTCGACGAAGGTCCCTCTTAGTCACAGAAGAACCTTCTCAGGGACCGCTGTTGAAGAAGGTGGCAGCGGTGGATCTGTTTCCCAAACCAAAGGAGGATTACACTCGCGTCCAGACGTATCGCGGTGCAGTGGTGAGCCTTGTTACAGTGATTGTCATTGCATTGCTTGTTTCTTGGGAGGTTTGCTCTTATATGCTGGGGCGAGAGGCATACAAAACAGAGCTAAGTGTCGATACAAGTGTAGCTACAGAAGTAGACTTTAATCTGGACATCACCTTCCCTAAAGTACCCTGCCATGAAATTTCACTGGATATATTGGATGTTACGGGAACATTTAAGCTTAATGTCACACGGAACCTTCTTAAAACCCCTGTAGATTCAAAGGGACATCTCGCGTTTATTGGTCCTCGCCAGGGTATTGGCAAACACGGTATCTCTCGTTACGAAGCCAAAGATGATCCGAACTCACCGGAGTTTTGTGGGAGTTGCTTTTTTGGTAAGGATCAAGCACCTATTGGAAAAGATCAAAAGCTTTGCTGCAATTCATGTGAGGAAGTCATGAAGGCACATGACCAAAATAATCTACCAAGACCACCGAAAAATGAGGTTGAGCAATGCATTTACGAGTTGTCGCGTCTCAATCCAGGATGTAATTACAAGGGGACCTTGCGGCTGAGGAAAGTCGGTGGGAGGCTTTACTTTGCACCGAAACGAGTGGGCGGAGGTTTCCAAATTCAGGATGTCATGCGGTTTGATTCAAGCCACAAAATTAATAAACTTACTATTGGCGATGAACGTGTTACCCGTTTTTCTCGTCGTGGTGTTCATTACCCACTCAATGGCCATGAATTTGACGCCCAAAGGCGTTTTTCTGAAATCAGGTACTTTTTAAAAGTGGTACCTACCACGTATCCTAGTTGGAAAAATGCAGTTTTGAATGCAACTTACGAGTATGGAGTACAGTGGAATCATCGATTCATACCCATCGGATTTGGACAACTACCCTCTGTTTCTTTTGGGTTTGAGTTCCAGCCAATTCAGGTGAATAATTACTTCAAGCGACCATCGTTTTCTCATTTTCTGGTGCAACTTTGCGGCATCGTTGGTGGACTTTTTGTCGTTCTTGGTTTGATCGACTCTCTTGTTATGTGGATAGGGAACTACTTCTGAGAATCAAAGAAGGTGGAGACACGTCTCTGTGTGTGTATGTGGGTTTTCTTTTTCGTTTATGTATTCGTTAAAAGCCGAAGATTTATATCAATGGGGAGTGTCAAGTGCGAGAAGGGGCAAGAATTTTTTTTGGCTGTGGAGGGTGGGGTTTTTCTTGCTATTACCCTTCTTCTTGCCATCACTGCTGAATCGGAGCCTCAGCTACTTTGTCTTGACTCCATACATATACATGCATATAAATGTTACTGCTTTCAATTGCTTCTTCTTCCTTTTGATTGTGTCTGTTGTCTCTCTAGTGAGGTGAGCCTGAGACAATGAAACGGTGTTTAGTCCTGGCAGCTGCAGCAGAAATGCCAACGGTATTACCTGATTGGGCCATAAAAAGGCAGACCAGACTGGCTTCCGCTTTGGACGGACTGGGTACTCGGCTTTCCTCCATGGCGAAAAAAGTGATAGGACTGAGTGACAAGATGCTAGGAATCCAGCCCAAGGAAACGCTCTATCGCATACCAAGGCTCCTCACTGTTAATGGTGTGCGTCCAACTGTAATGGATAACGTGTTTATTGCTCCCAGTGCTTTTGTTTCTGGTGATGTTCGAATAGGACGGAAAAATTACATTGGCTATAATGCCATTCTTCGCGCCGAAAAGGGTGAAACAATCTATCTTGGTGAAAGTTGTAACGTTCAGGAAAAGGCCGTTGTGAGCGGAAACACCACAGTGGGAAAGTGGACAACTATTGAACCCATGTCCATAGTTGAGTCGGCGGATATTGCTTCCTGCTCATTTGTGGGTGCAAACGCTATTGTTATGAAAGGAGCAAAGATGGAATCTGGTTCAATGCTTTGTGCGGCCTCTGTACTTCAGTCAGGTGCTATCATTCCTTCTGGAGAAATGTGGTCTGGAAATCCAGCTGAAAAAATTAGGGATTTAACTGAGAAGGAACAAGAGGATATCGTAAAGGCCGCAAAACATATGGTTCTTCTTGCAATAGAGCATAGGGATTCATGGGAACTTACTTGGGAGGACCTAGAAGACCAACGTGAGGCTCGTGAGCAGTTTGCCCGCTATGCAGAAAACAACCGGGAAATTCGAACAAAACCCATGTATATTAAGGAGCCTCCACGACCAAGTAGAAAGGCGATGGGTAGGAAAACGCCTCAGGAGATGATGGATGGTGGGGAACATAAGCCACCCTTGGCTGATAGCATTCATGAGGGATATTGAGTATTGAAGTTGGTTAGGGGAGCTTTTATTTATTTATTATTCTTCTTTGATTTATGTGTGCCGATAGGAAGATGAATACGAAAAGTTTTCTTATAGGAAGGGTGTCCAGCGTCTTAGTATTGGTCATAGTACGGGAAACAGGAGGAGGAGGTGGAGTACTTATTCTGAAAAGTGCAATCTGGTGTGTGTGTGTAAGCTTTTTTTTTATTTGATCTGCTTTTATTGCGCCATTCTTCCTCCCTCCTGCCTCTATTGTGATGGGCAAGGTGGCGATGTGGTCAAAAATATGTGTCTACTGCTTGAGACGTCTTGGCTGTGGTTATCATTCTTTTTTTTTATGTGTGCGTTTGCGTGTGGTATAGAATTTCTTTGAGCGTTTGGGCAGATGGAATCCGAAGAAGACGCGTCTGTAGTGGCGTGTGAAAATGTCCATAAAACGTATCTGCTTGGCTCCGAAGGTGTCCCTGCTCTCCGTGGGGTTGCTGTGGACGTAAAAAGGGGTGAATTTGTTCTTCTCTATGGGACAAGTGGAGGTGGAAAAAGTACTTTGCTCAATGTTCTTGGAACCATCGATCTGCCGACGAAAGGCAATTTATATCTGTTTGGTCAGCGAATCACAGCGCAAACCCCAGACAGCGTGCTTGCTCACCTCCGTTGTCACCGAATGGGGTTTGTATTTCAATCGTTTAATCTTTTGCCCTCTATGGACGCGTTGGAAAACGTTTCTCTTCCAATGACAATTGCAGGGACGCGAACGGCCGCTGAAATAAAAGAAAGGGCGAAAGATCTTCTAGTTTCCGTTGGTCTTGGTGATCGTTTGCATCATTTTCCTTCCATGTTGTCAGGTGGCGAACAACAACGTGTGACTATAGCACGAGCACTGGCAAATGATCCCGAAATACTTCTCTTGGACGAACCAACTGGGGATCTTGACACGAGGAACACAATACTGGTGATGAATATACTGACGAAGCTTAACCGTCAGAATGGGCTCACAATGGTTATGGTGACTCACGATGTGCACATGAAACCGTACGCACATCGAGTTTTGTATTTGCGAGACGGTAAGCTGCAACACGTGGAGACGGTTGACTCTCGAGTACGAGAGATGGCGCTAAGCAAATTGAGAAGGAACGCCGAACACGCACTTGCAGGGATAAATGATGAAAATAATCTCACCGTGGTGTCGGTGGTACGCAACCCTGCAGACTACGCCACCGCTGACGCCCAGTGTAAAATGTCATTTGAAGATGATCCGGGAATGCAACAGGTTGTGGAGGTCCTTTTTACGGGTTAGTCTCTATATTGGAACGACAAGGCTTATTACTTTCATTGTACTTTTTTTTTCTTTGCGGCCCCGCTTGTGGGCTTTATTTCGGTTCCTTTGCTAGTTGTTCCTTCTTTCTTTGGTTCTCAAGTGGGAGGTATCAAATATGAAGAGGAACCTTTTATTATTATTTTATTTTACTAATTTTTTTTTTCTCTTTCTCTCCCTCTCTTTCTTTCCTTCTACTTAGCCCACTGCCTCGGCTACTTTTTTTGTTGTCTTTGCCTTGGCTCCCCGCTGCGGAGGCGGCGTCTATTGCTTCTTGCTTGCATGTATCTTTTCACCTCACTCCTTTGCATGGTGGATGTGCTGGAACCATTGGTTCCCCACCATCAGGGAATGAACCGTACTTTTCTAAAGCGTCTTTGCATTCGTCTCACCTTAAATAGCTTCGGAGGGGAGATATTTCTGCATGCGCCGCCAACGTTATACCATGTGTTGAACAATGTCGACGATGTTGTCCCGTGTTTCACTTTCGGAAAAGCGGCATAGCACGACACACGCCTCGAGTGGTAAATAATATTCCCCTCCTCCTAAAAAAAAAATTTATTTTTATTTTTGTTCCTCAGCTTTCTTTCTCTCTTCTCTTTTCCTTGGGTTACAGCATACATGGAGGCGCATTGCGGGGAATGGAGCAGTTCCTTGCAGATGGGCAAAGATACTGCGTGAACTGCAAGTCTTGGAGAAGGTTTAAACAGTCTCGGTTTGGCTGTGTCTTTGCATGCGGTTGCCCTGGTGTATTCGTAGACTTTCAGAAGGTTCTTCGTGACTTCGTGACCGACGTTCGTTCCGGAACGAGGCCTGTTGAGTTTCTCCCTGTCATCTCTGGACGTGTTGCAACCGATCGCATGAGGGTTGCCCAGGTTGAGTTGGACCTGCAAAGTAACTCTGTTGAACTACGCATCATGAACACAACGCCGGAGGACGCGCTGCATATCCTCAAAGGGTTGCCGCTGAGCTTGGACCAGTGGACCACGACGAGGGGAGGGTGCTTTCGCTTCCCTCTTGATGCCCTAGACATGCTGGTCCACGAACTGAGGATGGTGACAGGCCCCAGTGGCGATGGTCTCTACGTCAATGCCCCCACGGCGCGTTGTAGGGAAATAGCCCTGGCTTCAAGAGTAACCAGTCCGTTTCATTTAAGTGAGCTGGTGCCTGCAAGACTCTTTTCGGCGTTACATCGCCATCAAATCGATGGCATTCGTAGGGCGTTGGAGTTTGGTGGTCGTGCACTCTTTGCTGATGAGATGGGAGTAGGCAAGACTCTCCAAGCGATTGGAACCGTTGTGGCGCTTCGTGCGTTTCCGACGCTTATCGTGTGTCCGGCTGCCTTGCGCCATATGTGGGTGGAAGAGGTGGAAAAGTGGCTAGCGGAGACGGTTGAACTGGAAGACATTCACGTTATAACCTCCTCCAGTCAATTTCTCTCTGTAAGCGATGCCCCCAAGGTGGTCGTCACAAGCTATCACATGGCCTCCATACTTGCCGCGCAGATGCGGAGCCGGAACTGGAGCTGCGTCGTTGTGGATGAAAGCCACACGCTTCACACAACGCCGGATGCCGCCAATGATGCCCAGTACACCTCGTTGGTGTGCGAACTTGGAAAACGCGCAAACTACTGCCTCCTGTTGAGTGGAACACCCTCATTGACCTCCCCCTTTGACCTGTTTAATCAAATTGATACTCTTTGCAGTGGGTTGCTTGGCCAAACCCGGTTTGACTTTGCGCTGCGGTACTGTCGCACGGACTTCTCGCCTCACTTTAGAGCCTATGAGTGTGTACGCAACGTGGAATTGCACTCGTTGCTTGCAGCGACGTGCATGATCCGTCGTCTCAAGTCGGAAACGCTAATTGATTTGCCCTCCAAGCTACGAATTCTTTTGCGTCTTCCGGAGACGGTGGTGCATGGTCAACGGAGAGAAGCTTATTTTCAGAAGGAGTATTCCCTCAGCTGGGAACGCAAGCGCGACGAAATAATGGAAGTGGTTGACTTTCTTCTTAAAAAGTACACCAAAGTTGTGCTCTTTGCACACCACATTAAATTGCTGGATGCCTTGACGACGCATGTGGGTACGCGGAAGGTTTCATGGATTCGCATCGATGGGGGCACCCCAATGTCCGCACGGGCGACCTCGCTGTCATGGTTTAACCAGGGCGATACTCGAGTTGCGATTATAGGCATCACCGCTTGTGCCGTTGGAATACAATTGACAGGCGCCTCTTGTGCCTTGTTTGCGGAGCTTCCGCCCGACGCGACGTGGATGCAGCAGGCGGAGGATCGACTGCATCGCCCAGGCCAAATGAGGCAAGTCGTTTTCTTTTATATTGTGGGGGCCAATTCATTTTTCGATGGCAACCTCTTCGCACGCCTCTGCCGGTCGTTCCAGACGGTTCGGCGCACCACCGATGGGGTGCCCGCCTCGCTCACTGCAAGCTACGCAGGCTACACGGAGACGTTTGGCGACGTCACGGAGGCAAACCTGGCCGTGGTGAAAAACGCAACAGCATCTTTCAATCTTGCGACTGCGGCGCCGCTGCTTTTTCGAATTAGCCCCAACACCGGACGCATTCACGTGAGACACGGCGGGAGGTATTTACTGAGCCTCTCCCTCGATGAAGCACAGCAGCACTGGCCTCTCACGGACGACTTCTCACAGGAGCTAAGGCAGTTTATCTTGAATGTAGAGTCCCTCTCATTCTTTGAGCGTCGCCGACTGAGGTTGGCTGCTGCTTGGCTGCCATCTAATTTCTCATGGCGGGGCGTGAAGGCCCGGCGCAAGACGTTCCTCCGCTACACCCGCGAGGCTCCCGTACTGGGAAGAGTCTTTTTTTGGAAGGTCAATCGATGCTCGTACCCGTCCTCCTTCTACGCCGCATTGCTCTGTGCGTCGGGGGAGGCCTACGTGCCGCTCTGTTTGGAGTGCGAGGGTCTTTTTGCGTGTCCATTCTCCCCGTCACCGGGCGAAGTTGTATGCATCGAAAAGGACATCGATATGTTCTGCAGTGGTCGCTGTCGTGCGGCGTTTTATATTAAACGTTCCGGGTCTGCCGTTCGACGAAGTGTTCGGGAGGCGGACAATGGCATTTGCTCCCACTGTCACGTGGATTGCGAGGTGCTGTGTGCGCTGCTGGCGGCCGCAACGACGGGGCGAGAGCGAGAGTCCATTCTTGACCGCATGCATCCGCACATGCGACAGTATCCGGCACTTTTTAACCGAATTATCGAGAATCCTGTTGCCGGAAACGTCTGGAATGCGGATCACGTCTTGCCCGTGAGTCAGGGCGGTGGGCAGGCGACGATGGAAAACCTCCAAACTCTATGTGTGGCATGTCATGCGGAGAAGACAATGCGTGAGTCGAGTATGCGGCGCCGGGATGCCGTCAGGCGAGGCTACCGCACCACGGTGGATCTGGCTAGCGCCCACTTCACGGTGAAGTCCCCACGGCGAGTGACTGCAGAGCGTTTGCTGCTTCTAAAGGAAGAGGCCCCGTACTTTGTTTTTTCTCTCTCTGGGGTTGCTTTTTTGGGGTGTTTCTCTGGCTTTCCTTCATGTTCTACTGGGAGGGGGCGATTACGGTTTCCTTTTTATTGACGGGCATTTGATGCGCCCCCATTTCTTTCCGTTTTTTTTTCTCCTCGTTTTCAACTCCGCACACGCAGAGCAGCAAAACGCGACCAGCGGAAAGCGACGAGCACAAGCGCGAGACGCAAGTAGCCACAAGGGAATAAAAGGAGGAGGCACCCGCATCACTTTTTTTTTCTTTTTTTTTTTTTGCTTTATGGTTTCGGGTGAGGAACGCTCCAACACATGTCTTGTCTTCGATATTATCGCAGAGGGCCAGACGGAGGTCAGTGACACCATCACCGACGAGATCGAGTTCCTGAAGCAGAACTACGACGGCCTCGAGGTCGTGGAGCGCGAGGGATTCTACCCGAAGGTGCTACTCACCCTCGAGGCGGAGTCAAACCCCAAGCGTCGTGTGGTGCTCGAGGTCGCCGTCGTTGCCGGCTACCCCTTCGTTGCCCCCAGAGTGCGGATACGGCTCCCGGAGGGGGTCACGCCCGAGAGCGGCTTGGCGCTGGGGGAGTCGGAGGTGCATCAGATGCAGGCTGAGATTCGCGAAGCCATTAGCCCCTGCCTTCTCGCAGGCGCCCCTTGTATAATGCAGATCATATCCGTGGTGGAACGGGTGCTGACGAGCGGCGTCCAAAGTTCGTGTACAACGCGGCATGCGCAACTCGCCGACGCTGCGGAACTTCCACCTGCGCAGACGACGCTAAAGGCGCAGGAGGTTGTGAAGCTCTGCATTCTCCTGCTCCATCTGCTCAATAAGTGCTGTCATTTGAAGGATCCGGAATCCGTGGAAGAGGCCAAAGATAACTTTCAGCTACTAGGTCATTACTTAATAAGTGACCTGAAGCTTATGCCAAAAAAGCTGCTTAAATGCATACCTTGGAAGTACGATTATACCCTGCGCGCTTTTCGCGAAAAGGTCCGAGAATCCATGGATGGAACTGACAATGTTACTAAGTGGTTCTGGTCCCAAGAGGAGGGTAGTGGCACCTTTCAAAACATTTCGCCTGGAAGATACATGAATGAGTTTATTCAGCAACGCAAGTTGGGCTCAGGCGGGTTTGCCCCTGTTTTTGTCTGCCGCAAAAAAGTAGATGGTCGTCTGTATGCCGTTAAGAAAATTCTCACCAAAAAGGATCAATCGGAAAAAGTGCTAAGGGAGGTTCAGAGCTTGGCGGCCCTGAGTCACAAGAACATTGTCCGCTACTATGACGCATGGATGGAGCCTGGATGCGACGAGGACCTGCGAAGCTATGCTGTGCTTTCAGAGGAGGAGGAGGAGGAAAGCGGGGGAAGCCGCGAAGCAGTGGATACTTCGCACCTGGGCGCTAAGGCGAAACGGAAGTCGTTTTGGACCGACAGCTCGGAGACGAGCAGTGAGGTCAATGCATCGAGTGATGAAAGTTACTCCTGCGCCTCCTCAGACGACGACGACGACGACGACGACGACGACGGCGGCCCCCAGTGTGTGTTGAACACCCCACACATTTCCCACTCCGAGGAGTATCACACACTGTATATTCAAATGGAGTTGTGCTCCAAGAATACACTGCGGCACATGATTGATGAGTCTGACAGGAGTGAAAAAAGCATTTTTTCATCTGAGAATGGTGAAAAAATGGCGGCACGAATTTTTCGTCAATTGCTGACGGTTGTGGCCCACTTTCACAGGGAAAAGATCGTCCACCGTGACCTCAAGCCCGATAACATTCTCTTTGAAATGGAGGAGTCGACGAGTGGAGGTGAAATCGAGGACATTCGCGTGGCGGATTTTGGTTTGGCACGGACAATGCCGTCATCGGTCAAGCGAAATCCCAGCAGCTTTACTCTGGATGAGGTCAATGCCCTTGCTGAGTTTGAGGCTGGCTCTTGCCCGACGGGGAACTTGGGATCTGTTCTGTACTGTGCCCCTGAGCAAGAGCGCGGGGAGGACTACGACCTTAAGGTGGATGAGTACAGCCTGGGCATGATGGCACTTGAGATGTGGCTTGCTGTCGCAGGTAAAGGATTTAGGGAGCGCTTTAATATTATGACTGAGGTTAGCCGCGGTAATAGGCTGCCGGAATGGTTTTTAAAATGGAATCCGAGAATGGCAAATGTGATTTCCAGCCTTATTGAACGGGATTCGAGCTCACGGTGCTCGTGTGAGGAGCTTCTCATCACAGCCGATCTCCCTGGCGACCCGGCGGACATTGTGGAGGCGCTAGAAACGATTGAGCGACACGGGGAACGTATTACTGGTCGTGTACTTCACTGCATTCAGAGGATGATGATGACGCACTACCGCAAGCCCCCACCACAAGTAAAGGAGTCTACGAAGGCCCTAGCTAATACCGTTTTGCTTGACCTCATGCAGGCAGTTAACCTCATTGGGTACCTGCACGGTGCCGTTCCCGTGGCCTGCTATGATTCAATGATTCCTATGAATCCCTCACTCAGTGAGTTCGATGTTCCGTGTGTTCTTGACATGCGTTCAAGAGTATGGGCGGCCCCATCACAGCCACATCTTGCTATAGCTTACTTTGTTGGTCACCTGGCGCACCCGCATATTGGCGCCTTCTATCAGTTCTTTTACAGAACACGGCCCTACGCGGTGTTTACAACGCCGTTGTGCCCATCTGGAGTTGTGGAGGAAGCCATGCTTGATCCGATGCTCTCCTTTCTCCACCTTCTGTCCGTCTTTGACTTGAACACCAAACTTGACCTCATTGTCTCCCACGCCCACTGGTTGAATGCGACGTATCCGCGCGCGGCCAGTCCAAAGGCTTCGTTTGAAGATTTAACGAGCTTGGGCAGTCCGATTGAGTCAAGTGACCTGATTCTGCCGCTTGTTTCTAAGATGGATGGGACCTTTGTTGAGGCGGGTCTATTGAGGCCCTCGTGGGATCGGCTGGAATCCGTGCGAGTCTTCACCTCCTTCTTACTTGAGTTGTTGCCTTTGTATGGAAAGCAGGTGGCCTCAAACGTCAGCCTAAGCATTGATCCTGCCTTGAAGCCAAGTGAGACGTCTGTGGATAGGGCATTTCTCGAGCACGGGCTCATTCTCGAATGTCGTACGCAGGGAGAAGGTAGGCCAGTGGCATTTTTCTGCAACCTTGAGAACTTCACGGGTAAGTGCCTTGCAAGAGGGTCCGAGATGCCTGCGGTCAGTTTGAGTGTCGATCTTCTTGAACTGGGTGCGGTGGGCAAGCACGTCCGCTTCCAACAGAAGTCGGTGCTACTTAGCGGGGTGGGAATTAGCCGTCAAGACGTTTATTCGCCGAGTCAAATGAGCTCCGTCATCGCCGCCGCTGTGAAGGTGTGGAGTGGCAACATACGGGCCTGTCTGCGCGTGGATCATGACACTCGTGCCTTTTGCAAGGCCATGAAGACAAGAAATTTGTCCATGGTGTTACTAGACGGGGTCCGGTTTGCGTCGCTCGAGTCCTTGCAGCACGGAAAGGTGCGCATTCGCAAGGATGCCATCCCCGGAGATTTGTGCATGGCCATACGGAAGCTTAGCGGGGCGGAGTTGATGGACGACGTTCAGCCAAGGGAGCCTGCAATATTTCTCAGGGAGGAGAAGGCAAAGACTTTTTCTGCGGAGGAGGCCAGCGAGATTTACTCCATTATTGTGAAATCCATCTCACACATCCTGGTGGTGGACTCGGAGGCGAAGACGGTGGAGTGCAGCCTCAAAAAGCTCATGGGGCACGCGACGACCACGACGACCGAGGCGGATACCCCCAAAGCCACTGAACTCAGCAAGTGGATTAAGAGCAACATGTCGGCGCACGGTGTGCTGCCTATTTTTTCCACCCAGGACAGGGTCGTGTCCTTCTTTGTGAACCAGAATATATTCCGCCGCATAGGCCACAACGAAAGCGGGAGGAGGAAGAAATAGTTTAGGGTGGGAGAGCTGGACGCACAATCACCGTCTCTCTTTTGTCCCCACGCGAGGTAAAAAAAAAAGAGAGAGAGAGAGAGAGAGACAAGAT
>NW_021704568.1:0-1878 GCF_003719485.1 Trypanosoma conorhini | reverse complement strand
AGAGAGAGAGAGAGAGACAAGATCGCGGTGAGGTGCAAACGGGGCTGCCCACTGAAACCATAGCCTGGAAGGGAAGTCGATATGCCATGCCTGCTGGCCACGGACGCATTGTGTTTGTGTTTCGCTCCACCCCCTTTCAATTCCCACGATGCCGCCGGTCTCCCCTCCACGTCGTCTCCTTTGGCCTCCTCCTCTTCCTCGTCTACTTGTTTTCTTTTTTCCCCACTCACTCCTTCCATGGAATTTGTGCCGTGCCGCAGCCCTGGTTGGGAGGCAAGCAGAGCGCGTGTCGGAAAACGGAGAGTGGGGGGGTGGGTGGAAAGGGGCACGAGCGAACGCACACACACACACACACACATATATATATATATATATATACAGGCTAAGGGAAACAAGGCAGAAACGTAAGGCCACGCGGGGGAGCTTCGAAACAACGGAAAAAAAAAACAACAAGAGGTTCTGGTGCTCGTATGGCACACTTCTTCAAGAAGCACGCCCCCGCCGCCTCCACTCCGGATACGGAGGAGGTAGAGATGCTGCGGCAAAAGGTTGGCACTCTGGAGGAGGTTGTTAGGCGGGCAGAGGAGGAATTGCGGGAGGAACGAGGAAGGTTGTCCACGCTGCAGCTCAAGACGGCCCAGTGGAAGGAAAAGGTCAAGGAGCTCAACCGTAGGGATCAGGTACGTATCGCAGAACTGGAAGGGGAGTTGAAGGTCATCAAGACCCTGCACGAAGCTGCGCCGGTTCCCATCACCGCGGAGATGCATTCGTTGCTGGACAATGCGCTTGCAACGCTGCGCGACAAGCACGAAAGGGAACTGGGAGTCAAGCAGCAGGAGCTGAACAAGGCCCTTGCCACTGTTTCGGCCCGCGATTCGGAACTTGCGCAACAAAATAGTGAGCTGAAGGCACTCCAAGAGCAGTACATTGAGAGCCAGCAACGCTTTACACAGGAACTGGAGTCGCTTAGCAAACACCATGAGGTGGAAGTACAGCAACTTCGTGTGCAACTGAGGGAGTTGGACAAGGCCGAGGAGCTCAGCAGCCGCATCGGGAAGCAACAGGAGGAAATCCAGGCGTTGGAACGACACTCCACTCAACAGGCCGGTCTCACTGGAGAGTTACAGAGGGAAATCGTGGAACTCGAGGCAAAAAATAACAAGTTGCAGAGCGAACTCGAGGAGGCTTCTACAAAGTTGTCCGCCGTGCTTGAGAAGCAGCGAGTGTGGAAAGAAGGCGTTAAGAACATAAAGCTGCAGGATGTAAGGACCATTCAAGAACTGCGAGAGGAGCTTGAAAAACAAAAGCGAGCGGTATCCACAGACACCGCTCTACATCCCTCGCAGGAGGAGAAACTGCAACAGTGGAAGGAAAAGGTGAAGCATGAAAAGCTCAAGGATATGCAAAAAATTAACAGCCTTACACAATACCTTCGCAACTCCCAACAACAGGCGGCTGAGGCAAAAAAACTCATCCACGCTGTAGCCACCCTTCTCGCAGAAACTCCACCAAAAGTCTCACACTGCATTGAAATTGCAAACAAATTCCAGGCATCCCTCAACGCAAATTTCGCGGAAACCGAAAACGAGACATCCGTTAATCGTGATGAGGCCTCTGCACCAACAAACAGAAACGAGCAGAAAGAAAATCACGATTTGGTAGAAGCGCCAGCACACCTGCGGGCCCAGCTGGAGGAGGCGGAGCGGCAGCGCGCGGAGGTGCAGCGGGAGCTGGAGCGAACGGGCGAGGAGCTGCACGTTCTCCGCGAGCAGAGTGGGTCGGACGCTGCGGAACTGCGGGCCCAGCTGGAGGAGGCGGTGCGGCAGCGCGCGGAGGTGCAGCGGGAGCTGGAGCGAACGGGCGAGGAGCTGCACGTCT
>NW_021704594.1:0-13936 GCF_003719485.1 Trypanosoma conorhini | reverse complement strand
CGCTCCCTCGCGTTACGTCAACAATCGCTCGCTACTGTCCATCTGCTGAAGCCGTGGGGGCATCCGCATATGCGTAATAGGGATTTCAAACTCGTTTGCGCAGCCTAAAAATGACTGTGTGACGCCAACCCCCTTCGCATCCACGCGAGAGGGAGGACCCACCGCGCCATTCTTCCAAATCAAGTCAAATCCACCCACGCGGATTTCATCTCCCGTACGACGCTTCTCAATATCAATAACGTTGAACATGTCCTCCAGCATGTTGAATTTTAAGTGATAGTCTGCAGGCGTCTCGGCGGAGAGTGAAGGAGAAGCGTTTGTTTCAATAAGCCAAGGGTGCAAGTCATTATCCACCATGATATCGTACCCATAAAGCTCAAAGCAATGCTTATCTTGCACAATAACTTTTTGCACAGCATGCAAGGAGCGCAGAATCATGTTCTGTATATCGTCAAACACCTTCTGGGCCGCCTCTACACCGCGCGAAGCGGCAATATACTGGCGAAGGTTGCGAAGCCCATACTTGCACCCCGACAACGGGGTATACTTTGGATTGGTTTTCTGCACGGCAACGTTTGTGACGTGGATAAAGGTGTTGTCAATGTCCCTCAGCGAGAATCGTTGATGACAAAATCGTGCAAATCCAGTGCGATGCAGCCATATCGTAAGCGGAGAGTAGCTCGTCACAAGGACGTAGACGCGCAGGTCGTACTTTTTCCCGCCCACCAGGTGCGGATTGTCAATGTAGCGCTGCGCCAAATACGGCTCAACCGGTTCGGTTCCGTATGGCCCCCCCGGCTTCTCACCCACCGCCCCCACCTGCCGCTGCTTGTAGTCCCGCCGCCACTCCGCAATCTGCGAGATCCTTGAAAAGAGAAAGATGCCTTTGCCCTGCGCCTTTGCCGGTGGCTTCATGATCCAAATCGCGTTCGGCTGACGGCGAAACTCCATCTCGAAGAGGCCGTAGTCCTGCGGCAGCGAGAAGGTGACGGGGAAGAAGTCAAACTCCGTAGCCTCGTCCACGCGCCCCTCGCGCTCGAGGCTCTTCCGCATGCGCTTCAGGTTCTTCACCATGAAGTCCTTGCGCGTCAGCTCAAAGTGGTTGCGGAAGTGGTTGATCCGCTGCATGTCGTCCAGCCGCACGTGGTCGTACACGTCGCGAATCCACCCCACGTCCGCCCAAAACACGTCCCAGCCGAGGTCGCTGTCGGTCTCAAGCCACCCGCGACTGCGCATGACGTCAAGGACTGTGTTGCGCAAAAAGGTTCTAAAACGAACGGGGCCCACGCGACCGCGCCGCTCCCCTGAGGGCATTCTCGCAGCGTAGCCGCAGGGATGTAAGCGTGTGGGAAGCGGGCACTTGTCCCCTGCTGTTGTTGTCAATGAAAGCGGCGAAAAACCAAAATAATAATAATAATAGTAGTAGTAACAGTAACAGTAAAAGTAATAACAAGAAACCCAGACAAAATTGTACAAAACAACGTTTGCGAGCAAAACTAGGTCCAGCAAGAGGCCTGGAGAAAGCAGACGAAAAGAGGCCAATGCACCACAACAAAGCATCCGCACGGAGGAAGGGAAAGGAGAAAGAGGATGAGAAGAAGAAAGTAAGCAGCGTGACCGTTAAAAAAAAAAGGAAAACAAATACGGTGGAAAAAAGGGCCTAATACATAGTTTTTGTTGTTGCTGTTTTTTTCCTTTTTGCAGCCGCGCGGGCGCGCGCATAAAAGGTGACGGTCACGCGTTTCCCAAGCTGCCGCCCTTCGCTTATCGTCGCCCCAACCCCAAACCCCTTTGCTTCGTCTCTCTTGCCCTCCGCGACAACCGGGACTGTGGACGGAGACGCAGGACACCACAGGGAGCCTGATGCGGGCTATCAACAACAGGAGCCTCTTGACTCGCGCCACCCTGCGGGCTCGTGACGGGCACCCATCACCACGCAGTGAGGGTTTGAACACTCGCTCCCCTCCCGAACACCAAAGCATACGACGCCAGCGCATCTTTTATACTCGAGTGAAGCACTGTGAGTATATGGCGAAGACGAACACGGTGGTACGCAGAGCAGAAGTCCAGCAACTTGTTCATTCTCGTAGTGCACTCAGGTCCATGCCACCGAAAGCACGTCGACAGCAACCTGAAGCTTAGCTCCAATTCATGCTGCCCCATACTTTGAGTAACGACAATGTGAACCACCACTTCTTCAAAGATCTCTGCAACGACTTCGGCATCCAGAAACGGGCCGGTATCCGCGTCCAGCCTCCGCATAGACAGCAGAACCGCATCGATAGCCAATAGAATACCAAACACGAGGGAATATTTTAAACACTTCAGAAGGTACCTCAGCAACGGCTTCCACGCCATGTGGGCATCAAGGGCTTGCTCTATCTCGAAGCCAAAAGAACCATGTGCAGAAATGGAGCCCACTAGGACTTCAAACACCCGTTCGCGGGATGGCGTGCGCGCCATCACCAGTTCGGGAGGGGTAGAAAAAAGCAGCGTGAGAAAACTCATGTAGGCTGAGACAAATTCATCACCGTAAGACACTGCCACGCCCATGTTACACCAATTACCCTTCATCATACCGTAAATGGCATTGGCAACGTTGTACACAAACGTCTCACTAACCACATCTGGTGAAAGCTCTTGCACTGGCTCTTTAGCATCGAACTTGGACAAACCTAATCTATTCATAATCCCGGTTACGGAAAGGTAAACAAATCCAACCAAACCCCAATGCAACTCACACTTGTTGTCGTCCGGCAAGCAACTTGTTGCCAAGTCACAGAGCTTGGCAACCAGCCGCAGCAGTAGCGGAGCGTTATCAGGCAACACCTGCAGCAGGTCGCCCATCTCCTGACTTCGTTTGGTTAGGGCATCCAGTAACCAATACAGGACTTCTGGCTGATGAATGCCATCGGCAATGGCAATCAAGTCATGCAACATTGCATTAGGATCCGTATTTAAGCGCTCCACCTCCAGCGCCCGAGCTATGGAAAAAGGAATGAAGTCTACTGTTGGAAATCCCGCATAGTGGCGGCCCTCGTCATAGAAGATGAGGGCAGTAAGCATACCAGAGCGGGCCTTTCTATCCTCCGCAGTAAGTCTGTCGCTGGTGGTGCGAAGCAGCTCAATGTGTCCCCCTTTCACCGCCAAAAGCACAGCGCTCATTTTTTCCGAGGCCAAAAAGAAACCACGGACTCCCTGCATTAACACCTTTCCAAGGAGGAGATTTGCATCAATGGTGAGACACGCCTTGTCACTGTGGTGCACATAAACGTAATATAACAAGTTGGTCATAATTTCATAAAACTCACTGGACGCCTCAGACAAAGACTCGTAGGTGCATCCACAGAAAAAGAAAAGAGCGCGCAATATACCCATGTGAACCTTGCCCATCCCAGTCATTGAACGGCTTTCAGGACTATCACCCTCCAAATCTGTCAGAGAAAGACTTTCTAAGAGTGCACTGGTCAATTTATCATCCATGGAGAGTAATTCACGTGCAAATTGAGACACAATTTCAATTAATTCGTCACTGCTGCGGGCTGTATTGTTTAACACGGCAATTGCCACGACAGAAATGATGACTGAAAGCCGGGATAAGCAGACATGCATAAGAAACAGAGATGCATCTGCGGCAGTGAGGGCAGGGCATACAGATTGCACATCCACTGCGAGCGACAACAGGAGCTCGCCGATCCCCTCGGAGTCTCCAGTTTCCCGGATACGCACACAAACTCCATATTGCTCAATCGTGCTTCGCAATCTTTGCACAATAACCGAGTACACGTCAATTTCGCGACAGAAAAGCATCTCTGCAATAGGCAAAAGGGTTTTTTCGTTGTGTAACATGACACCCATGTCGGAGCGTATTTCGTAGGAATCTTCGGTAAGGTGAGCTTTGGCGACAACGTTGTCAAAGTAGCACTGTGATACCCGCGTAACACTGTTCACGAGCAGCCTTGCAACCTCATCTTTGTCACTGCACAAGGCCGCGTAAAGATCGGCACAGTCACCAAAAGTAAAGAATAAATGCATGAGTTCTTGGCGAAGTTCTTCTTCATCCTCCTCCCATCGGACAAGTACGCCACTTACCGCCTCAGCCCAGCGTTCAATTAGGAATGGATGGCTGTGTAAATACTTTGCCCCCTGGCTTTTTTCACGCTCAAACGCGTTCACAAGCAGAGCACAGCCCAATTGCAGGATGTGAGAGAGTCCAGTGGAGTTATAGAGGGAAAGTAAATTAGCGGATAGTTCAAGAAACGAATCGCCTAGTCCGAGGCTGATCGAAGCACCATCTTCGCTGCGGCAGTCGACAGCCGATGCCATTCGTAGCAACCGTGCACATTGGCCACTCGCCTCCAGCGTGGGATTCGCCAAAATGGCACGACTGCAATCCTGTACGGCGAGGGAGAGGGCAGGAAACCAACTCGTAGCCCTCCCCATAAAGATGGGCTCGTCCGTCTTGCCCTGCACCGTGATTAGAGATGCCGGGGTCAGCGTTGAGAGCACCTGCAGGATTGTGCAGCAGACCTCCAGCGCACGAGGTCCACAAGAGGAAATTTGCCCCACACTAAAGCTAAAAAAACTCGGAAGAATATCATTCACAAAGGCCAACCTCGCTTTCTCAACACAAGTAATAATTTCCTGTTTCGCAAAGTAGGTCAACACCTCTAGTAGGAAGTCTAACACATCGCTCGCGGGAAGCCGCGCGGAGAGTGCCTCCACAACACACAATCCGACTCCCCTCGGCTTCTCCTTCTCGTCGAAGACCGTCAGCCTCCAATTGATGTGGAGAGCAGAGGCGTAAATGGAATAAAGCTCATTTTTAACGTATACTGGAAGCTCCTCGCCGCGATCCTGCGCCGCCTTCAAGTAGTCCATAACGTAGACCTGTATATCCTTCCGCTCCTGTGGTCCCAACTCGTTACTTACGATGAAATGCATCGCCTTGCAGAGAATGAAGCGCAGGTAGTTGTTCTGGCACTGTGGCAACAACCCCTTCACCCTCTCCCAATAATCAAAGGAATTCAGGAAACGCAGTCTGCCCGCCGCCCTCTCGCGCACCTCCTTGTCTGGGGAGGTCAATACCTCCGTTGCAAGCTCTGTCATCACCTCGATGCTCATATCCAGCATTGCTTCTCCGCTCTTTTGTGTTTTTGTTGTGCTCTCGCTCTTTCTTTCTTTCTTTCTTTTGCGCGCGCTGTCTCGCTCCCAAACCCCTTTATTTATTCCTTCGGTATCACCACCAACTGCCCCTCACACGCGTGCAGATTAAAAAGGCGAAGGACAAACAACAACAATAGAGAGAGAGAGATAGAGATAGAGAGAGAACATGTATGCGTGCATGTGTTTCGGAGACAGAGCAGGAAGTGCACGACATAGCGCCACCGCGTTTGAGCAAACTCACTGGCACTGCGCTGAACTCCAGACTCGGCGTCGTTGTTCGCTTCATGTGTAGAGGAAAAGCCACACGCAGGCACACAAACTCAGAGAAGCGCAGACAGCAAGGCATGTGGTAGTCGGCAAAACACAAGCAATGACATCAATAACCGTTGCCCACACGCGTAGCTGAGGCACTAGAGTGTCGGGAGAAACAACCGTTCGATGTCGTTAAAGGCCGCACGCCAAAGCGACTTCTATGCCCCGTTGGCAACGCCCCAGCACCCCTAGCAAAACGTCTCCCATCGACACGACTGGTAGTGCCATAGTCATCTTCGTTGCTGTCATGCCAATCACAAGGGGGAGGCACCGCAAAACGCGCAGGCGCAGCCCGCAGGTACTTGCTTCGCTCGATAGACGCAGAGGTGGTCCCCGCACTTGACGCAGCTACTGGCTTCAGCACAGGGGTGAAGGAGAGAACCGAAACCGGCAAACCTCTATAATGCTTCGTCGGTGCAGATAAGACGAGGCTATTACGCTGGCGCCGCCACAGCTGTGCCGCGAGCATCCACAGTGCCCGCCCATAGGATAAGGGTGGGGTCCCTCGCCATTGCGTTGTCGTTGCAGCGACTGCCACGAGAAACGCAACCCAGTCCCACCGGCAGCGAAATCGCAGCAACAGCAAAGTTGCACCACTGAGATCACTTTGACTTCGTCGATGCGGCAGTGGGGAACCCGCGGCTTCGTTCTTGTGATGTGGTGGGCCGGGCGATACGAGAGCAAGACAGTACGGGGATGTCTTACCAAGCTCAAAGAGCGTGCACGCGTGCTCGATCAGCAACTGACGGGCGCGGGTTCCACAAATAATACTGCTGACACTCCCAGTGGCGCCAACACCAATAACGCCGTGCGGATACAATAAAAAACCATCTACAAGTGACACGTGGTATATTTCCCGTACCCGGCGTGTCGAGCTTACGTCGAGTTTGCTTTTTCCTCTCTGTTGCTGTTCTTGTTGTTGGTGAGCTGCCCCCTCCTTCCTCGGAGACGGCAGCTCACGCCGCATGCCTCGCGACAGCGCAGACGACGACGATGGCAATGCCTGAGACAAAGATGTGGGAGGCGTTCTAGAACGGCAGGCTAAAGCCCTTTCAAGTCGCTCCACCAAAAGAAGCACCTCGCGTCCGTCTTTCGAAAGGCGCACAAGGGTGGGTATGACCGTTTCCCCGCTTGGGAGGACATCTGCGAGAAGACCTCGCCTCCGCAGTCCAGACAAAAACTGCGATGGCAAAAGAGACCTTGCCGGTGGGTTTGAAACTGCGTGCCCTAACGCTGATGAAGTAACACTGGGGGAGAAAAGAAAACGCTCCTGCGGCGGCCCAGTGGGAGAGGCAGCAGTAAGTGGCACTTCCTTCACATCATTGGCAGCGGCCGCAACGGACAACGTCGCTGGAGGTGGGAACGGCAGCGAGGGAGACGGTGTGCGGCTCCCTGACGTCCCTTTCCCTGCAGCGAAGGAGCCTGCAGGACTGCCACTTCCACCAGACACAGCAGCGGTGTGGGGAGACCTGCGCGGAGACGGAGGGGAGGTTTCTTCAGGCCCCAGAGGCGATGGTGAATAATCCGCCTGCGGAGGCGTTGCGGAGGATAAGACTCCATCCAGGGGTGGAGAACGTGTCGGTTTGAGGGAAGCGCCTCGGCGTTGCGGCGAGGAACCTCCACATGAAGCCGAGCGGGCAACAACCGAAGTGGATAGGGAAGGGGAGTGACACACGGGCGAAGGGGACGCGGCTCCAATGCCTGTGTGGGCGCGCAGTGCCGCAAGCGCCTCTTCGTGCGCCCCAATCGCTCGAACTTCCGCCTCCGTGGGGATGCAACGCTCCTGCGACGCCGCCAGACTGCGCTCCATTTCGTTTTGAATCTGAAGCAACTTGGCGACGCGCTCTGACTCCGCTCGCTCAATCTGAGCTTGCGCCTCGGCAAGTGCCTTTTGACGCGCTGCCATCGCCGAGCGGCGCACCGTGCGCAACTCCTCCAAGCGGCTTTCCTCCTCTGCACAACGCTCAGCGAAACGTTTACGGAACTCCTCCTCCAACACCGCCACCTGCGTCTGCGCCTCTCGAGGCGACGAACCCCCCCGGCCCCCTTCCCACGCGTCACAGCTTTGCTTTACCCCAATGTCTGCTGCGACTGGCGAGTCTGGCGCCGTCGGCAGCAGCAGCTGCAGCGGGGCCGGCGGTTGCCGTTGCGGGTCCAACTCACTGGAATGCAGCGGGGCGAGCAACGGGCCTGAGGCATCTGATCCATCGGGGGTTGTCTCCGACCGCCTCCCCCGTCGTTCACGTGCACGCTTCAAACTTTCTAAACGCCGCTGCGCACTTTCACGCTCCTCTTGCAGTTCGCGCCGTCGCCGCTCCGACGGAACCTCGGCCTCCGAGGACACATGGGGGGCGAGCCTGGCGCTGTCACTCCGCTCAGGCACGTCAGTGACAGAACTGCGGAGGGGGCCCGCGCCCGTGCGGCGGCCATGCAGCGAGAGCGCCTCATCGATGACACGCACAACGTTGCGCAGGCGGCGCCGAAGTTCGTCCCGGGCCGCCTCCGACTCCGCCCGCATCTGCCACCCCTCCCGCACCGTTGCGGCCTGGTCTGCCCAACGGCGAGGAAGGAAGCAAGGCGGAGGTGCAAAAGGAGAAAAAAAAAAAACAATAGAGATTCACTACAAAGGCATGCAAATGACTTCCCCCCCCCCACCACTCAATCTCTCATTTTTTTTGTCGACGAAAAAAAATTCGCAAAACAGGCCCAGCAATAAAAAACTAACAACATGAAAAAAAAACAAGTGGATCAGTGGTCCGAAATTAACCGGTCGAGCCCCGCGAATTTCCAGCGCAGCGGCACGTGCATAATTGAAGCTAAAAGCTGCAGAAAACAATGATGCGTCTTCAATAAATGCCCGCGTGCTGATTGAAGCAAAAGCGGCGGTCCAGTTTTGACCGCCGCAGATATTCCCACAGCCGCCAGTGCTTTCTGTGGTTATTGAGTCCACCCGCCTAGTCTCCTCGCAATTGCCCTGCGCCGCGGTTGCGGCCATCACTCAATGTCCTTTTTCTCAGCTCGCGCCTTCGCAGTTTCCTTTCGATCCTTGCAGCTTAGTTGCTTTTTCCCATTCCTTTTGCCTCTTCATTCGGTGGGCACCCGCTCTTCATGACGGTGATAGATGACGGTTGCGACAGTGATAAGGCAGCAGCCCCAAACGAACATATTGGACGGCACCAGCCCCCAGATGACAAACGACATGACGCCGCTCACCGCCACCGCTACCCCCGTTGCAAAGCCCTTGACGATGTTGTCCGCGTACTTCACCACGATGGCCACCAGCAGCCCACCAAACGCGTGAATAAAGACAAGGCCGATGGTGAGCCACTGATTGTAGCCGCGCCAGAAATAAAACTCTTGTCCCTTTTTCGTTTTCCACGAAGGAAGGATATCCAGAACAAACATGGAGAGCACCGCGAAAGGAATCCCAAATACTGAGAGGTGTATATTCCGCACTGCTAGTGAAGGCGGCGTGGTTTTGACGACCTTCTCAAAGTATACACCGGCGTAGCTGGAGGACAGACCGGATAGCACGCAGGAGGCAACCCCAAGCAGGGGGCGCTGCGTCCGCCCCTCCGTGGGCAACCGCTTCTCCGCGGAAGTTTCCTGTAGCTGGGTGAGGAGAACACCAAAGGTGAGCAGAAACAACGACACCCACTGCATTACTCTGAGGCGACGCTTCAGAAGTATTACAGAGAAGACGGCTGCCGACACCAACTTGGTCTGCGACCAGACCTGAAAAGAGACTGCATCGAGGTTCGAGAGGCCGAAAAAAATGAGATAGTTCTGCATCGTAAAGAGAGCCGCAGGCACCGACAGCTTAAGGGTTTCCCCCTGGAAAATCGCACGCCGCAGCAGGGTTAGTACGCCAGGAGTAACAGTCGAAGCTCCCCGGGCATCAAGAAGGGGAACCCTATTACAAAAATGGTTCTCCACTACAAAGATTACAAGGCAAAAAAACATCTTTAGAATTTCCTGGTTCAGTACAAGTGTGGAGGCGTGGTAGCGTTTCTCGGGCGGCACACTAACACGGGAATAGCGCGTCATGACGACCAAGATGCTGTTCTGTAACACCAGCACCAGAAGGCTGAGGGCCGCCGGTGAGGCCCACCATACGGCTGACATTGTCCTGGCAAAAACGCACACAGACGCACCTCCGTTGCACGGTGCGGTTAGGCGAGGCGGCGATCGTTTCGGCCCCGCGGGAGAGAGGGAGATCCAAAAGTAAGTCAAAATAAGAAACACACGGTCAACCACGCGGAAATACGTGAACTACGCCCCGAAGCCGCGGGGATCTAGAGAGAGCAGAGGCGGTAATCTAAGCCTGCCAAACAGCCCTTGCGCGCCCACCACTGTGGGTATGCTTAAGTCACGCGCACCGCCTTCTTCTACTCCCCGCAATACGCACGCCAAGGTGAGGGTCAAAATAGCAACGCAACAACAAAAAAAACATTGTTTCACAGAAAATCAAGAGGCACAACAATGCAACAGGAGGTCTTAAAATACAGACGCCAATAGTTTAACGCTCACACAAAAAAAAAAGAACCACGACCCTCCCTTTCCCTACCTCACCCATAGACACACAAGGAAAGTGAAGTACACATACGCACTCGGCAGTACTACCTAAACTCTGCACCTTCCTCGTTGTATACTCTACAATAGTCAAACACAAGCAAGGAAGTTGTGACGCTCGCTATTGCCAATGATTCATCACGTACTGGACCTACATCCACTATGTTTTTATCGCGGGTGGTGCTGGCTTCGCCCCCCATATCATGTGCTCCTTCTCATATCCGTTACGATTGTCATTGTGAAGCTTGCGATGGTTATGAATTCGTGTGTACATCCATTCCGAAAGTTCCACTACGTCTGTCTTGGCCTCCCACCCAGGACGAAACCTCGCCGGGTGTTGGTGCTCAGCGTAATCCCTCGTTTTCATCCGAGCTTCACTGCGCCGTTGTGCCGCAATATTTGCCATGGCAATACTATTCTCAGCCGATTTTACTTTGCGGCCGAGAGCGCCATTTACACCTGCTAAAGTTGACGCCACGGTGTTCCGCGACGGCCGACGCACAGTGGCCTCCTGCGGGGAGGATGTTGCGTCTACCTGCGCCAATGCCACCGCGTGCACCTCCGGCTGCGTGGCCTGCCACTTGTAGTGGCCCGGTGGCCGCGTGACCTCGACATAACACTTCCCGCGGCCTGGCGGGGGCGGCACATGGCGCTCCGTGACCCACGCCGGCACCAGGTGGGCGGCCGGCTTCGAGGTCGGAAACAACTCCCCACCACCGGAACTAAATCGGCGCAGCGTCCTCCGCAGCATCTGCACGTGCCGGGAATTAGAAGATATTGCCCTGAAAACCCCTATATAAATATATGTGGAGGGGAAAGAAAGTAAAGAAGAGACGACTTACCCGCTGTGAACCTCCTTCGCGGCAATCTGATGGGGAAAAGGGGAGGGGCAAAACACACTGAGCAAAGAAAGAAATACACACACACAAATACGTCACGCAGGAATAAAAAAGTCAAGCGAAGAACCACAGCACCTAAAACACGACGCGAGGGTCAAAGGAGCAGGCCCACCGCAAATTGTTGTCGCTGCGGGAGGGGAAGAAACCCGTACCACCTCAGCCCTTCCGCATTGCGTGGTTTCCTGTCTCCACTGCCGCGCCGAGGGACTCAACATCTATGTCGTCCTCTGGTTGATGAACCTTCAGGCGACGCCGCATGCCATACTTCCCCTTTTCATGGCTGTTGTGTGGCAGGGGCGCGGGAATGTGGGGGGTGCGGGCGTAGAATTCACGCTCTGCCGCCCTCTCCGCGGCGTAGCGCGCATCCATCTCCTCGCGATGCGAATGTAGCTTTTTCATGGGTTCAATGCCATCACGCAGCTTTGGCGGCGGCGGCCCACCCTGAACAAACCATCGACGAGCACAACAAAACTTGCCGGCGGCAACAATCGATACGGACCTCACGCCCCCGTGCAAAGTGCCCTGCATCGCACCCCAATTCCCGCGCAAGAGACGTGATGGGTGTCACCCGCGAAGGCCCACGGCACACCAAGCACCACCTAGTGAAAAATGGCAAAAGCGATGTGAGTCAAGAAAATCTCAAAACACGTCTCCACACTAGCACGCAGAGAGGGAGATATATATATAACAGACAAAAATAAACAATCTCTGTGCAACACCCACCACCACCACACTCAAGGAAGAGGAGTAGGTAAATTGAAAAATGACACCGTCTAACACACGTACATCGAGTGCAACCCTAAAACGCAAAAAGCCACAAATTCCATAAAAACTCACGGTTCCCAGAAAAAGATACGAAAAAGCAAGGAAATGCAGGCGACAAAAAAGCGCTGCACAACAAAGCGCCATGGGGCCCCGTACAGTCCATCGCGCCCACACGAATCGGCCTCCTCCGCCTCCCCGCAGTGAAGCCAGTCCCCGAACTGGCAACAAGGAAAGGGGGAGGGAAGACCCTTCAGTAACTCCCCGCAGCACCAACAACCTCGCCGCCACCACCCCTACCCATCGCCAAACCTGCCGCTGCTCAGTACGCAGCCACAAAAGCTCCGCATCCGCCCAGACGCTCGCGCGACCGCGAAGCCGGGGGTGTCGCACAGAGACGATGAGAGCCCAGGCACATCTCTCACGGCGACACGTATCGCCGGAGAGCCCTTTCCTCACAGCGCTGCCGCTCCCTCCCGAAGACAAGTGCAGTCCACCCACGACGTGAAGCAACGGAAAGGTCCCTCCAAGTAGGAAAAGACGGAAAGGGGCGCCTTCCAGAGCGGGGTGCAGAGGCCACAGCCCACTACGCACGACGCCGCGCTGCGGCTGCATCCACGCAGCACCTCCAACAGCCCTCTCACAAGCAGTGGCGCAACTTGTGCCGCACCGCGGCACGTGCAGAGAACCACCGACGGCGGCGAGGGTGCAGTGTGGAACTCATGCGCAGCCTGGGGCCTCCTCCGTCGCCGGCGCGCCCGCGAGCGAACCAAAGCGGGTCCCCAGTACAACCGCGGGGCAAGCGCCTCCTCGGAGAAAGCCGCCCAACCAGTAGGGTGCCGCGCTTCTCCCTGATTCCTGCCGCAATGGCGGGCGTCGCCACGGGAGAGGAGGGGATCGCTCCGGACCCCCCACGCACACACACCCTCCAAGCCGCGGCGGGCGCGCAGGCGCCGCCGCCAGGACGAGGTCCGGGCGAGTATTCCCCCGCGCGCAGCACATGCAACCCCGCGCACACGAAGCGCCGCAACGTCCCCCCACTTTACCGCTCCGACAAGCCTCGGCACGGGACGCAGGGCCACGCACCCAAGAAGCTGAGCGCGGCGGGCCTGTCCCGGTTCCACGCAGGGGTGCCCGTTGGCACGGCCGCACGACCGGTGCGCAGCCCACCGTGTCATGCAATCAAAAACGTCAGAGCAGGTTCCTCCGTGCGCATCTGCTCAGGGAACCAAAACACGAACGCGTGCCTCCAGCGTTGCCGCCTCCGTCCACAGAAGCCCCGGGAAAAGAGAGAAAAAAGAGGGCACGAGCTCGAAAACAGCAGCAGCAGCAGCAGCCTTCTGCCAAACTCAACACAATCACCCATCACCCCCTCGTGTCACAGCAGACAAAAGAAGACCCACCGAGTCCGCGCCTCCCCGCACAGCGCACGAAAGAACGCCGCCGGCTGTTGTTCTCCCACACCACAGCAGCGCTTGCGCGCAGCGAGGCAAGAGCGGGAAGGGAACCGGCGCAAAAAAAAAAAAGTTGCATGGCGCTTCACGGCATCTGTAGCGCGGAGCCCACACGCCAACGTGTGAGAATAGTATGTGACGAGCCCCAATCATCAGACCTTGACATACATCCGTACAAGGAGAGAGCACAGTTACGGTTTATATGTACCCAATGATCTCATTAATACAAAAATTTACCTCCTATTTATGCACTAAAAAAAATTCGCAGTGGCGCCGTATAATCGTCAACCCCGCGGTGTGAGGTCACGCAGTGGCAGCCTTTGGGGGCTCCCCGCAACCGCCCCCCCCCCCCCACCTCAGCCGGGCTGGCAGGGCGGCAAGGCGGGGGAACAGAACCACAGAACTGCACTCGCTGCCCTCCGACGCGGTCTCTACAAGAAACAAAATAAAAAACAACAACAAATAGAGCGTTTTACAAGGGGGAATAAAAAAAAAAACTCTCTCCTCTACAATAAAAATCTAGAAGCAAATTATTTCCAAAGGCTCCTAGCAAGAAAAAAAAACAATGCCTTTCACACATGACGCCTTGGATGTCGCCCATCTTGTTAGAGGGGCCACCCAAAGAATCCATCCAACACAAATACCAACCAACTCGCGACAAACAAACCCTCCGGGAAGAACTTATAGTTTAAAACACCCCTTTTTAAAATACTTAACAAGCAGCTACAATTGCAACCACAAAGAATAAAGTAGTGGAAACAATGGGAAAAA
>NW_021704592.1:0-13993 GCF_003719485.1 Trypanosoma conorhini | reverse complement strand
GTTGCTTTTGTTGTTAGTGCCTTCTTGTTGCTAGTCGCCTGGTTGTGTGTGTGTGTGTGTGTGTGTGTTACAGCCATTCATCGTTGTGGGATTCAACGAGGGCACACCTCATTCCTCCAGCCCGCGTGGAAGGGCGCCAGGCCGTGAAAAAAAGCAAGTAATAAAAAAAAGAATAATAATACATCCACACCGCACGTGTGTGTCGCCTGCCCGCATTCTCCCTCTGCTGAAGCCCTGTTTGCCGCGGCTCACCTCCCCGAGAAGGCCTGGATGATTTGCATGACAAACGCCAGGACGCTCAGGCTCCACGGGGCGGCGGCGCCCAGGAAGAGGGCGGAAAAATAATTACTCGTGTTCTCGCGGCGAAGCATGGTGCTGAGGATGACAGACGCCCACCGCACCTGAGAATCCTGCACAAGGCGAATCAGGTCCACCGGCGCGTCCGTCGCCGCGGCAGTCGCTGGCGGGAGGTACTCCATCAGCCGCGCCCTGTAGAACTCCGGCTCCTCCCGCAGCGCCGCCAGCAGCTTGGGGGCGGCCAGCAGGGCGTCGAGGTCCACGTCCTGCGCCACCGCCCCCTCCCACACCTCCGCCAGCACCCTGCGGAAGGTTGCCATTGGCATCGCCTCCGACTTTGGGGCGGCGAGGGGGTGGTGTCGGTGCCGCTCCAGAATGTACTGCAGCCGCCGCATCGTTTTCTCGGCAAGCTCCGTCGAGCGGGACTGCACCCAGAAGAAGAGAAGCTGCTTGCCGTTATCCACGTCAAACAGCATCACCCTCCCGGATTTGCACTTCTCCACCCAGCTAAGCCGCACCTTGCCCCGCGGCAGCGGAAACCGCTGCTCCTCGCCCCCCTCAGCGGAAACCCACACGAGGATCAGCTCATTCATCAGAGTGTCCCGCAGCAGGCACAGCATACCGCGCCCCAGCAACGGTTTAACGACGCCGTCTTGCAGCACCATTCGCCCAGCAGGGATCTTTACACTCGGTGCATTGGGGGCTATCGGACTTGCCTGCGCAGACGAGGGCGTGCCTCCGCGCTCGTCCATCAGGGCTAAGGCACCAAATGAAGAAACAGAAGCGAGGCCAAACAAAACTAGAGGAAAAGATATATGATCCTCCTCTTCTACACGACCTTGTCCTCCCTCGGAGTGTGTGGGTGTGTGGTACTGCACTGCTGTCAATCACTCCTCTCCCTTCCCAGCCACGCAACCCACACAAGCATAAGAAAAGGAAATCAGTATAACAAAAAAAAAAGAGAAAGTAAAACAACAATCCCGGAATGAGGCTCCTAAGAATATGGAAGCGAAACACACCTCCGCCTTCCCGCCCAACCAGACTCTCTTCCTCGTGAAGAAGTGTGTTGAGAACACCCAAAAACGCCAACAACAACTGCAACTGCTGCAATCTTCCCCTGCACGAGTGTGGACGTTTTCCCTTCCCCTTTCCACTAGGTGTTGTTGCTGCTGTCGTGTTCCTCTCCTGTTTCTCCCTCCCCATTGCGCCTACGGGTAGGGTGCCATGAGGCGAACCTCCGGCACCGACTGCTGTGGCGACTTCTGCCAGCTGCTGTGCCCGTGGAGACCTTCGTTCATGTCATTACGACGTATCGTGTCCCGCCAGATTCCAAGGCGGAAGTACTTTGTATGTTGCGAGAAGCGCCACGGGGTGCCATTGCGCGGGTTGTGTCCAACAAATTCCGTCATCTTCGGCCCGCGCTGCAGCTCGTCGATAAACATGTACCGCATCCGCGTCCACGGCCGCGGGACTAGTGGCGACTCGGCGAGTCCGCACTTCATGCCATAACGCTGCAGAGTTGCGCGCACGGGCTCGTGACGCGCCAGGCCCTGGCTGCTAGGGAGTTTCCCGCAAAGCAATCCGCCCGGGCGCAGCTCGCTAAACAAGGTGCACTGCTCGATGGCGTCCATGCCAAGCCGCAGGTCCCACTCGTCACCGTTCCGTCTGACGCCCCACGTCTCATCTGGGACAAAGTACGGATTCACCACCACCGGGAGGTTCTGCCCCGTAATGTACAGCACAACAGGGCCCGCCAAAATCGCGTTCGGCGCCGCCTTCTCGGTCAGCGCAGCGTAGGCCGGAGGCACGTAGACCGCCTCCTCCACGTGGTAGCCAGTCGGCAGCCGAAGGGACGGGCTGCGCAGTTGCTCCAGCCAGCTCAGCGGAACAACGGTGCGGGCGACACTGGGGTCCACAACGGCGTCCTCCACACGGAGCGAGCGGCGATGATCCCGCGACATGGCCTTGTACTCCACAAACATGTCACCACCCTTCATCCGAAAGCGCCAAAGGCGCGCAGCCCGCAGCATTGCACCGAACTCTACGTCTGCGCACCCCCGCTCCCCACCACTCTCGCTGGCTCCGCTGCAGCCACACAGACACACGCGAATAAAACAAGCAACCCGCCACCTCTCCCACACGAGGAGGAGGTTGAAGCACAGGGGAAAGGGAAAAGCATGTATAACGGTCACAATTACACCAGGACATAGAAGCAAGTGAGTACTGCACTCATTGTATAGACACCGCAACTATCCAGTAGGCACAACAGCGCCTTCACAACACATCGCAACTTCGCTAAAGGCTTCCCCACGACTTACATACCAAGCAATGAAAAATCCTAATACACACACATATATATATATGTATATATGTATATGAAAATGCAAAAACAAAATCACAAAGACACCTGCCACTCTCTCAGCGAAACAGGAACTCAAAATTTAAAAAATAAAAAAAAATAGTAATAATAAATACCTCACCTTACCTTCCAGAGAACGGGGCGTTCTTCTGCCGCTCGAGCAGCTCCGCAAACTTGGCCTTGAAGTGCTCGGAGTGCTCGTGCATTTTCTTGCTGAACTTTTCCATGTGCTCCTGAATAATATTCTCGAACTTCTCGTAGTGCTCCTTCATTTCAGGGGACAGGGTGCTTTCGTCCGGCTTGTCCGCGAAGAACCTCTTGTTCTGCTCCTCCATCTTCTTCGCAAACTCGGCATCCAGCCGGTCGAGCTTGGCGGAGAATTCCTCAAGGGTGGTGGCCATGGTTCGCTTGGGGGTATAATAGCTTGAGCGCAATCAACTGCGGGAGAAGAAAGACACGGAGCACAGTGAGATTAGCGGCGACATCGCCCTCCAGGGAAGGGGAGAGGAAAAACATGTTTGCTACAAAAAAACGGCACCTCCCGCCTGAAAAATTCAGAAACATAACAAAAAAAAAAACCTGATTCTATTAAAACATGGGCAGAGCGATGGCTGATGGCACGTGTGCCACCTACCATAGTCGACTCCACTGCTTTCCTCCCCTCTGCTTACTTGCCCGGGAACTGGGCGTTCTTCTGCTGCTCGAGCAGCTCCGCAAACTTGGCCTTGAAGTGCTCGGAGTGCTCGTGCATTTTCTTGTTGAACTTTTCCGTGTGCTCCTGAATCATCTTCTCGAACTTCTCGTAGTGCTCCTTCATTTCAGGGGACAGGGTGCTTTCGTCCGGCTTGTCCGCGAAGAACTTCTTGTTCTGCTCCTCCATCTTCTTCGCAAACTCGGCATCCAGCCGGTCGAGCTTGGCGGAGAATTCCTCAAGGGTGGTGGCCATGGTTCGCTTGGGGGTATAATAGCTTGAGCGCAATCAACTGCGGGAGAAGAAAGACACGGAGCACAGTGAGATTAGCGGCGACATCGCCCTCCAGGGAAGGGGAGAGAAATGGAATTTATCCCTCGCAGTCCAAGTTAAGCGAGACAGAGGAAACCAGTCTGGAATTGGGAGGGTGTGTGGACTCAGTTAACGGAGGGGAGCAGAAAGTTGCCGAAGGGGTCAATAAATCCAGCGACCTTCGCGTTGGTGAGTGCCATGATGCGCGCCATGGCCCCCACCACCTCGTGCTTTGTGGCCAGCGCGAAGTTATCGCCTGTGATTTGCACGCGGGGCCGCGACGGGCGCACGTAGAGGCGGCGGTGATCGCAGGGGCCTTTGGCAGCCTCCTTGGCTTGCTGTGCAGCGGCGGTGGGCTCTGGGAGGAGCTGGAGGCCGTCCTCCGCCCGCTCCAGCAGCGCCGCCGCCGTGTCCGCGGAGACTCGAATAAGCGCCTCTTCGTCGGTGAGGCGTCGCAGCGACAGCAGCTCCCCGAGCGTCGCGCGGCGAACGCTGCGGGCGACGTCGGCGAAGAGATCGAAGGCGGGGGGACCCGTCGGCCGACCCCCCGCGTCCGCAGGTCCCTCGTCAGTGCGGGCGCCGTAGAGATCACGCGGCACACCGACGAGGCGGAGCTCCACCTCCGCGCCGCCGTCGACGCTAGTGGCCGTCGCGTCCCTGTCGGGCGAGTCAGAGGCAACGGCGCTGTCACCTCCGCGCCGCCGCTTCTGCCCCGCCACTGCGTCGCCGCCGCGGCCGCCACGACGGTCGGCGTGCGCAACGCCACACCGAAGTCGCTGGTAGGCCTCGCGTCCTTCTGCGGCGAGCGTTTCGGCGTGCCGACCCGGCGCCGGAACGGAGCCCACCGCCTTCATCATGACGGCCGCCCCGTCCACGTAGAAGTCCACCCGCCTTGCGGCATCGGCCGCGCTCTTCGCGGAGTAATCCACCAGCGCGGCCCCGGAGGACGACATGTGTGGCGACGTCCCCGTTCCGTCTGGTCGCATGATAAGCAGCGCATTCACCACCGCCTCTCCGCCAACGTGGGCACGCACGTAGTCGTAGAACTCCTCCTCCCCCACGCGCAGAGGGATGTTTGTGACGAGTAGCCTGTACGGCATGAGGGCTTACGCCACGCTAAGTGCTTGCAAACACGCAACGAGAGCCAAAAGACAAATAATAATGTGCGGGAGAAAGCAAGAAACCTCACATGAAATTCAGCAAAAACAAACGTGTAATGGCGTCATCCGGGTGTCCGGGCGATGAAGTTGTGAATAACAATAAGAAGCTGCGAGAGAGGGGAAGCGGGGAGGTGGAGCAACGCAAGACACGCGCCCCCTCACACATTCTTTCATGGGCGGTGCGCACAGCACTGCCACGCGCACGCGCAAACCGCGCCCACCACCTTTTCGTGTTTTATTCGTGCTGTTGCTGGCCGTTCCTTTTGTTGTTGTTGTTATTGTCTTGGGTTTGGTCCGGCGGAAGATCAACAAAAGAGGCCCCACCACAGGCAGCGGCAGCACTTTCCTCCTCCTGGGCGGAGGAGGCACCCCCGTTTACCGCACGCACGCAGAGAGGCAGAGGGAGAAAGAGGGGCGGAGGGCCGCTCCCTGCGAGGGTGCTCGGGAACCAGGCGAGCAGAAGCTCCTCCGCTCTTGCAATTCGTCGCCATGCGCCGCTGCGGCCTGCGCAGGAGGCCACTTTGCCGCCCCTCCGCCTCCGCGGCCGCCCAGCCGAGGCATCGCCCGCCCCTCCGAGCCCGTCAGCGCCCAACGTGCGGCCGTCACGCGTCGGCGCCGCGATGCCGTGGGTTTGGGGAGGCAACGTGCCTGCGGCACGCGGACCCACAGAGAGAGAGAGGCAGAGCGAGCCGCGCGCAGGCGGAGGGGATTAGTAGAGAAAGTGGGGAGCAAAGGAGAAGGCGAGAAGCGTCGCAAGCACACGCACACGACCCCCCACCCCCAACTGACCAGAAAACGCAAGTGAGGGGCCAGTGGGGGAGAGCACAGAGGCTCCAAGACAGAGAACCACAAAACCAAAAACAAAAGCATGGCGACGAAGGAACAAGTAGAAGAAAAATTAAAAAAAAAGGAATGAGACAAGCAAGGGAAGAAAACAAACAAAGGAATTAAGGTTGGAAGCGAAGTAAAGGGAAAAGTAGAAGGAGGACGGATACGCAGTGGCACTGCATATCTGTCCTCTTTCGCTCCCACCATACCTCCCCGTGCAACCAGAGAAGGCAGCAAATGAGGCACACACACACCCCACACACACGCCAACTCGCTCCCCCACGCACCACCCACACCCGCACAGGCGTATAAAACAATACTCCGCAAACGCAATACAACTTGCGGTCCCCACGGCGTGTAGTCAAAAGTCTATTGAAACGTGTGTGGGTTCAAGCGTACAAGCTTGTCTGCCAGAGTGTAAGTATGTGAATTCTGCATGTATCCCGATCAGCAGCACCCACCACCTCCACATACAAAGTAGTCAATCGGCGTAGCGAGAGACCGGAGGTAGCAAGAGCAAAAAACAAACAAGCAAACAAAAATCCCCCCACAGCGAAGCCAAAAAAGAAGATCATTGGCGTCACTAAGTACTCGCTCCATCCTCCATCACTTCGTTCTGTCTCCTCTCTGCTTGTCTCTTCCGTTTTTTTTGTTTTTTTTTGGGTTTTCTTTTTTCATCCCTTCTGCTGTCCCCCTCGACCACAACGCCCCTCTCTGCTCCTTCACCTACACACACGCACAGACACACATGCACGCCCGGGGAGGCACAGATGAAGAGAGGGAGAGAAAAAGAAGTGCCCACGGGCCTACGCACATTTTCCCCCTCTTCTTCCCGCGCCGCGCCTCCTTCCCCCCCCGGTTCGTGCAAAAAAAAAAATGCGGTTATGTTCCTTCCGTCCTCCACCCCACACCCCCTCTCCTCACCCCCTCAACCCTAACATCGCTTGGGCTTTCCTCCGAACCGAACAAACAAAACGAACCATCTCTCCCTAATTTCAACAACAATAAAAAAAAATCCAGTTTCTCCGCTTTGTTTATCCTTTTCCCCTCTTTCCTTCCTCATTGTCTGTCGTTGCCGGCCTTACCTTAGCCGCTTCCTTTGCCCCCCTCGCGCCACAGCGGGCAGCCACACAACCAACGTGATGTGAAGAAGACAACTGAGCAAAGTGGTCCATGCAAGCCCCCCCCCACGCACACACACACACCAAGCTTGCGGACTCCGCCCCGCTCATTACACCCACAGAGAAGCAGCGAAAGCAAATTCACCCGCCATTCACCCCGTTTCGGTGCGCAGCCGACCCTTCACACTTCCACCCTCCTTGCGCGCTATTTCTCTCCCCTCGCATTTGCTCCCCCAACATTATCACGTCTCGTGTGCATGTGTGCGTGTTTATTTGTATTTGTCGCGTGCTCCTCAGCCTGCCACGTCCCCCTCCCCCCGCTGAAGCGGCCGGAACCAAAATATGTGGTAAGTTTGCGGTGGCAGGGCGAGTGGAGCCGCCAAGCCCACACACGCCCCTGCAGAAGCGGAGCCACAAAACCAAAAAACAAAAACAAAAAAGAGGGGTGGGGAGGAAAGAGAGAACAAACAACGAAAAACAAAAACCCACAGCAACGACACCACCTTCAGCCGAAACACACAAAACAAAAACATCAATGAATCAGATACGTACACACTGATAGAAACAAGCCAAAAACAAAAACAAACAAAAAAAAACAGAACAAAAAAAGATCCGAAATGGGCGTCTAAAACCCCTTATCACCATTCCTTTCCCCGCATCCAAAGACTTCTCCCTCTCTAACAATCCGCTTCCGTTACACACACACACACACACACATGCACGCGCACACCTACGAGCACTCCTGGACTTCGCACCACGCTAGAAACAAACAAAATGACCCCGTTGGCTGCGACGTCTGCCTCCCTCGAAGGGCAGGAAGCAAGGACACCAGACGAGCACAAAAGCACCAACAGCAGAAGCACCTAGAACAACAGCCACGAAAAGGAGAAAGGTGTCATGAAGGAAAATGGTGGAAAGGGAAAACACACAAAAAAAAAAGAAGGCAGGGAATGGTTTGACACTCTCCAGACAACTGCAAACCGACAATAAGTCAGGGGATTGAAGCAAAACGCTATAGTGTGAATGACGATGATGGCTGGAATGTCAAAAGAGCCCCCCCCACACCCTCTCCCCAAACAGTGAAAACGCCACGGAGAGGAAACTCACCACCAATCCCCTCGCCTCGTTTTTTATCCTCCCCCTCTGCTTGTCATCCAAGCTCCTCTCCCTCTCGCACACAGTCTCACTTACCCACGCGCCCCTCCACATGCCCTCCACGTGTCCTCCTCTGACTCTCTCTCGCCGTATCGATTCCACATTCCCCGCTTCCTCCCACTCCAGCTTCTTCACAGCAGCAGCAGCAGCACACAGAGCCGTAGGATGTGTTCCTTTGATTGCTCTTTTTCCATTATCTATCCTCCCCACCTCGCTCGCACGCAACTCCCAACTTTTTCTCTGCCCGAGGCTCTCGCAGAAAGCTACGTGTGTTTCTTAACTCTGTAATTACGCCGTGGTTTTGCTGTCCAGACGGACACTCATCGCCCTGTTGGCCATCTCAATACCGTCAAATTCCTCTATAGCCACGCGCGTCTCCTTTTCCGTCCTCATCACGACAATGCCCATTCCTCTGCTCTTTCCATTCCGCCCCATGATGACCTCCGCCCGCTCCACGTTGCCCACCTGCTGAAATGTCTCTCGCAGCGCACTGCTTGTGCAGTCAAATGGTAAATTTGAAACAAAGAGTTTTCGTCCAAACTCATTCACCTGCTGACTGCGTGGCTTGGGCACTACCTCACTCATATCATTCATGTTCGCAGCATTAACATCCTCCTCCATCGTATAGCCGACACGACCCATGTACTCCGTGCCACGACCAAAGTTGTTTGCGCTGTTGTAGTTTGAACCGCCAGCCGCCGCGCTGGCGTAGCCGCGGAAGCGTGTCGCCTGTTGTTGCTGCTGCTGCTGTTGTTGTTGCTGCTGCTGCTGCTGCTGATTCTGTTGCTGTTGGGCGTGACGGTCGTACTGCGGCATCATGCCACGCTGCACAATCGGTGGACGGGGACCGTCATCAAAGAGGCGAACAATGAGTCGTCGTCCCTCAAAGTCCGTTTCGTTGTACATGCGAATCGCCCGCTGCGCCCCCTCTGCAGCAACCATCGTCACCAAGGCGGACCCCTTCGGCCGGCCCATGCGATCCGCAATGAGATCGGTGTAGCGCACCTTTCCAGCCTTCCTGAAGTGGTCCTTCACGTGCTGCCACGGGGTCTGAAAGGGAAGGTTGCCGACAAACAGCACATTCCCCTGATTCTGCCGCAGGTCAACATCCCCGCCCTCCTGCGGCCCACCCGACGTGGAAGACTGCTCGTCCATCATGTCTTACTTTCCTCTTTCTGCTGCTTTTACCAAGATGCGCTGCCTCCTTCACTTTATGTATTGAGGCGCGCTTCTTACTTTACCCTCCCCCTCTTATTTTGCTCCTATAGCGCTGGGTTGTATGTGTGCCTTCGTCAAGCCCTCTTCTAGCGAAGCAAAACAAAAACAAAACAAAAAGAATTTTTTTTCTTTTGTCCCTCGCTTTTGTTTTCGCTGTTGTTGTTTTTTATTGCTTTTCGCTTAACTGCAGCTTGCCTATACCTTTTCCCCTATTTTCCTTCTATATATCGCCCTTTTCGCTTGCTGCTCCTCGTCTATGCCGCCTCTCCGCCGCACCTGCGACTATGCCAAGCAACAAGCAACAGTGAAGCACTTTGCTCACTCTCCGTTTTTTTTTCTGAGAGAGACAGGGCAAAAAGGCGCTCTCTTATCTCTCCCGTCCCCTTTTTATTTGCCTTGTTTTTTTTCCCCGCTGCCTTGCAGTGGTGGGTTTTCTCCTTGTTTTCTTTCCTTCCCGCCGCCTGCACCGCCCCTAAGCCGCTTCGCGCCCCGCTGAACTCGTCACGCAAAAGGTGAAAGAAATCAACTGCCGGGCGCGCGCGGGGTGGGCGGGGCGCGCCACGAAAACGGAGGGGGTGGGAGAAGCAACAGCAACGCAGAAATATTGCAGGGGAGGGCGCGAGGGAAGGAACGGGGGGAAGCAGCAAGGCCGGGAGCGGCACAGTCGCGCACACGCTGAATTTTGCCCCCCGCAGGAGCCAGGAGAAAAGCGAAGGAAAGAAAAAAGAAAAATAATAATGAACAAAGCGGCAAAAGAAGAGGAAGCGACGTGTGGCCATTCTGTTTTTTTTTTTTCCCTCCCCCCTTATTTCCAATTCGCGTCTAGGCATGTGTCTGTAGGCGCGAGTGCAGGCCCCAGCGAGCGGTGCACCTAGTTCGGAACCTTCAGTTTGCCATTGCGCACCTTGTCCTGGATCGCCTGCGGGGTTTCGCCGTCGACGGTGCAGCCGACCGACACCGCCGTGCCCAGCACCTCCATCACGACAGACTTCATGCTGGCGCCCATCGAGTTGGGCGCCGCCTCCTTGGCGATCTTGAGGATCTCCGAGAAGGGGATGTTGCCGTTGTGCTTGATGTTCTTCACCTTCTTGCGGTCACGCGGCGGCTCCTTCAAGGCGCGGATCAGACGAGAGGCGACGGACGGCGTGACACGCACGGTGGCCACACGGTTCTTTACGCGCAGCTCACACGTGACCTTGAGGCCCTTCCAGTCCTTCGTGGACTTGGCGATGTCCTCGCCGATCTTCTTTGCGTTCAGGCCGAGCGGGCCGACCTTTGGGGCCAGCGACGCCGTGGCGGGCACCTCGCCACCGACGGCCCTCACAACGACTGTGAGCTCCTGGTTGGGGTCGAACTTGGGAGGCATGTCGCGGTTCCTTTGCCTCCAGCGCGTGCGGGGCGCCGGTGATAGTGGAGGCGCGTGGGCGCAGGCGAAAGAAACGAGAGGAAGGGAAAAAGGAAAATTAAAAGATTAAAAACAACAACAACAAAAGAAAGGAGGAGGAAACCAATGAGAGTTTGCCGACATCTTCACCGGACACTCGCCTCTTTTCACTGCCGTCTACCCGCAGCCTGGAAGGCGTCGAAAGCGGGAAAGGGAAAAGGAAGAGAGGCGCCGTCCTTTTTTTTTTCTTTTTTTTGCTTCCATTTTCTTCCTTCGCGCTGGCGGCCGCCGTTGCTGCCAGACCCCGCCGCGAGGCGGACGCGCGGACAACTTCGGCTCGTCAAGCAGAGTGAGAGTTAACTCACGTCGGCCTCCTCCCCTGCGGTGAGGAGGTGAAGCGCGCCCTCCAGCTTCCCGCAGAGGAAGGGCAGCGACCAGGCGAAGACGTTCATAAAGTTGGGCAGCAAAAAAAAGGGTGAGGGACGGCGCAGAACTGCACCACGCGCAGCACATTGCACTCAATTTGTAGGATAGAGGCCCTGTTGTCGCAGGTGTCGCAGTAATTTACGGAGAAGACGCAGACGACGGGCGGAAACCCCGTGGCCTCCGTCTTCCGCAGGGTGCAAAACCCCTCGTCCTGCGCCTCGTGCGCGCGGATCACGCTGAGGAGGCCGTTCGCGGTGAGAAACTCCTCCATCGCCCGCTGGAGTACACAACCGAGCAGCCACGTAGCTCGCTGTGGAGAAACAAAGCCTCGGGACACATCTGCTCCAACTCCTCCTCCATGGGGTCCGACAGCGACGGCTCCCGCACTCGCGCACTGCTGTCAGTGTCACTGAGCGTCGCAACTTGTGGCGAAATTTCGCCATAAACGATGAAAAACGATGCCGCCACGAGGGCGGCCAAAGGCCGCTGGTCAAAGGCCCCTCTGAAAGGCCTCATACGCGGCCTCGCTGTACCTGCGCACACACTCGTCACGAAATGCGAAGTGGCAGGCAAGCCGCCGGCACTCGTGGTTCCCGCGCAGCATTCCAGAATGACTTTGGGTACCGAATTTTGAAAGCAAAGAGGGGAAGCGTCACCTCGCAGGAAAAGATGCCCCGGTCAACGTAGTCCCCAAGAAACAAATATTGCGTGTCATTCGGGGCACCACCAAGTTGTAATAAGGTAATCAGCTCATAGCTCTGCCCGTGTATGTCGCCGCATACGGTGATGGGATCCTCCAGGCGCAAAGCATTTGGTTCCTGCGCAAACAACACGGCGGCAGCCTCAATCAACCAAATTACATCCGCCTCGTGCAGGGCACCGCCCGCTTCGAAGTGCCGTTGAAGAACCGTGGTGTCGGGCAGGCGCTTATCCCCCAGCATGGGCATCCTCTCCGCGAGCATTGCTTGCCAAGTCGCATGGAAACAGCCGATGCTCCTCAAGCGGAAACAGAGGCGGGGGCGCAACGGAGAGCAGTCCCCGTTCAGAGCGCATGCGGCGCACCCACCCCGACCGCAGGCCAAAGCAGGCTGTGGATTCACAGAGGAAGATAGAGAGATGGAGCAAAGAGAAAAAAACCACAGCGAGTTAAAAACAAACAAAAACAACTAAATAAACAGTTAGATACCTTCTACCAAGAGCACGGAGGGCAAGCCCTAGCTTCAACGCAATGTGCCGCTCTTTATTTCCCATTGGGGGAAACGCTCGCTTCCGTTTACTGCGAACTCTTCAGCTCTAAACGGCAGCCCCGATTCCTCCGCTCCTTTGGGCGTCAACCCAACGCGTTGCCGTCATTATGCATGTGGGGCTCATCTCTTCACCACCTCGTTTTGTTTTGTTTTTTGTTACTTTGGCTGGTTGGTTGGACCTCTTCCCTGCGCTTCCCTCGATGCGCACTTGTTATTCGTTATCAGTGGCCTACGAACTCGCCGGCTGCAGCTCCCGGACAGCCCCGTGCTCGTCCACCGCGTAGTACCGTGACTCGTGCTCCCAGACGTCGTGCTTGGCGTAG
Source organism: Trypanosoma conorhini (assembly GCF_003719485.1). Classification (NCBI taxonomy): domain Eukaryota; phylum Euglenozoa; class Kinetoplastea; order Trypanosomatida; family Trypanosomatidae; genus Trypanosoma; species Trypanosoma conorhini. Next base: position 1,472 of record NW_021704592.1, on the reverse strand, counting down.
TACGCGGAGTCGTGCCGCGCCTCCGTCGTCCGGTTGACGACGTAGCACGACTTCGGCGCCGGGGCGTAGGTGTAGGGAATGCGGTCGGGAAAGGGCCAGACGCAGGGCGGCAGGTATTCGCGTCGACACACCGTGCGGCTGCTGGGCTCAATAAAGGCCGCCACAGCCTCCTCAAGGACCACCTGCTGCGGATAACAGGCCTTCACGGAGCAGAGCGACACATTCCCGTCCTCCTTTTCCTTGGCAAGAATGAAGGTGGCGCCGCTCGCGCCGTCCGCGGGCGGCATTCGCCGGACAACGGCGGAAACTGTACTCCGCAGCCCCTCGCAAAGGCAGCCCCAACTGCGCTGCACATCCACGTCACCCGCCCACGACCCCATCACCTGACTCATGAAGGACACGGAGGAAAACTGTTCAATGCCCATCACCGCACTGGAGTAGGCGTTGATGCGGTAGACGTAGAGAACGGCGGTGGGGTTGCAGTGCAGGAGTACCCACATGCGCACCACCTCCCGCTTGCTAAAGCCTTCATAGTGAAACGTCTTCTCGTCGTCAGGGACGGTGCTGTAGCCTTTGCAGTTGTACTCCATCTTTATCATGCGGAAGACGGGGCACTGATGGGTCAAGTCGAAGACGCAGTTGGAGAGAAGGTGAAAGGCAAACTCGGCGCCGAACGAGACTTCCGCGCAGCACTTGCCCTTCTGCCGGCCCCGTACACTGCAGCGGCTGTTCGACGGCAGACGCGGCTCGCCGTCCACCAGACGCTTGAGCGCCGCCGCGTTGATGTTGCGCCGCGACTCGCGATGACCCGGTAGCGGCTTTTCAATGGAGATATCAACTCGCCGCTCCGACGGGTGCCACAGGCATCGCACAGGCAGCCGAAATTCCGCACGGCACGACGACAGGTGCGCTGCGGCCAGCTCCACAAACGCCGACTTGCACACACGCAGGGTGAAGGAAACGCCCGCCATGGTGTTGAGAGGAGGCATCAGTGACGACACCTCCTCTGCTGCTGCTGCTGCTGTTGTTGTTGTTGTTGTTGTACCACCTTCGTCTCCCTCGCCCCGCGGTTGCTCGGGGGAGGCGCGAGGGCACAGCTGCGGCTCGCGCGTGTCAAGTTGTCGTACCGCCAGCGGCAGCGTTGGTGGAATGGAAACGGCCGGAATATGCCGCGCCTCCCCCGATGCCGCACTTGGCGCAGTTGTCGCAGCGATGCACTGAGCGGCCAACTGACGCGTCTGGGGGATCAGTGTGGCGCGCGGCTTCACCGCCATTGCTGTTCTCGTGTCGGCTTCTGCAAGACCCTTCTTCAGATAAAAGATATTCTCCCTAAAAGCGTCCTCCCCGTGACTGCCGGAACCGCGGCTGTCGTGGTTGTCGCCTGTGTTCGCCGCCTCGTCAGCGAGGCACCGCAGCAGCCTCGACTCGATTCGGTAGCGCCACCAGCGCCTCGCAAACCGCTCCACGTGTTC
>NW_021704590.1:0-14014 GCF_003719485.1 Trypanosoma conorhini | reverse complement strand
ATGCACACTGAAAACAACAAAAAAAAGGCGCAAACCACCAGCTCTTTTGTTACTGTTGTTGTGGGGTCGGGAAAAAGGAAATTATTCGCAAGATACATATACGTGTGCACGTCTACTGCGATTTTTGTCGCTTGGAAAAGGGAAGAGAAACAAATAGAAAACCTCCCACATACTGGAAAAGAAAAAAAACGAGAAATATAGATAGGGATAACGGTGTACAGTACACAGGAAGGTGAAGAAAACACAGAGGCGAAGTCAAAAAGCAAAGTTATTTTTCCCCCTTTGTATTCCCGTACTTCAGCTAGCTTTGTAGCTCATCGCTCCCACTCTCGTTGTCGTCTTCATGCGGTTCGCAATGGAGGTCGAGTTTTTGCATAGTCGCCTTTAAGGCGGGAATCGTCAGCGTTGGTGACGCGGGGCACACGTAGAGCGGGTGGCGCTCTCCATCCTCTTCCTCCTCGTATTCCTCTTCCTCAGCCCATAGCTCGTCTTCAACTGCGAGTTCGCGAGGACTCAAATTTGCCGGACGTTTAATCAAAACTACAGCCATCGGACTACCGACGGCGTCGTCCATTGAAATAGCCTGTGTGACTGTGGTGCAGGAATGAGCGCCACGCGAGGACGCAGATAACTGCGTCCCATTGAGGCTGTTATCCAAAGGGTCCGGCGGAGGCTTACTGGGAAAGGAAGAAGGGTGGCCATCAGCCGTGTTCGTTGCAGTTTTGGGATCCGCAGCGCTTGTGTTGCCCCGCCCGGTGACAGACCTTCTCATACCACCTGGAGACCCCATAAATGGACTCATCTCTGCTTCATTGGAGGCCCCGTAACTGCCTTCACGCCGCTTCGAGCCGACAATTTCCCCCTCAATCACGAGACTCTGTCTGTGCTGCTGAAGAAGAAACTGGGGTTCACCCGTACCAATTTTTTCATCTGATGCAACCGAGATGGGAGCCGCTGCCGGGTATCCTTCGTGAAAAACAGAAGACTCCCGAGTTACAGGGAGACGACGGGCCCATTTGTGCGACCCCAGAATGCCCATTGGTGATAACCCGCTGGTAATCCGCGAAGATCGGGACGCCGACGCATTTCTTGCCAACTTCCCATTCGCGGCACGCTGCGCCAGTTGAATCCCTCCTCGCTGAGCAAATGCACCAGTCAATTGCGGAAAAGGAGGCACATGCTTGGATGCACGGTGTCCTTGATTATCAATATTGAGCATAATTCCGGGTGGGAAATCATCAGCAGGCGACGTATCTTCCTCATCGCTATCAACGTATTCCTCGTCAAGTGGCAAATACTTCACCGTTCGCACAGTCCGTGTCACTGTTGTTGTGGAGATGCGTATGGCGTTGGGAGGCAGAAACGGCACATCTCCTCTCGCCTCACTGTACAAAGGCAAGTTTTGCACAGGCGGCTTAGGGACAATACCGCGGTAAAGTGTGCCAACAACTTGCGACTGGCCCTTACTGGGCGCCATGCTTGAATTCTCGTAATTCGCCTCCGTGCGGAGCTGATCGGAGGACCTCAACGCTCCACCTTGGACCTCAGTAGCCTTGCTCCTGTCATAACTTTTCTGCCCAATTCCTTGGCTATAAATATGCTCAGTTGACGCCCATGTTTCGTTGGTGGGATCGCTGCTATTGTTCCTCCCAGGCGAGAAAGGCCCCTTGGCGGAAACTGCCGTATTACCTGACGCATCAGGGTGGTTGTTAGTTACCCTGAATGCATTGGCCCTTGCTCTGCGGGGCACAGAGGCCCGCTGCCGAATTAGGCTGTCCTTCGGCGTCGTCCCCGGGGGCACTTCGGCCCCACTGAACCCGCTGTTCGACCCAGGCGACGCCGCACTGCCTGCCCCTCCCTCGTGTTCGTAACTCCGCCTCACATTGGGGCCGCCGCCGCTGCTGTTGTTGTCGTCGACGCCAGGCAGGGGCGGAAAAATTGAGGCCGGAGACTGGTTTTGCACCAACCCGCCCGGGACAGTCTCCCAGTACACTCTCAATGGTGACTCGCCGTCCTGCTGGGGGCCGCTCCCCCACAGGAGCTCGGCAGTTTTGTCTGGAGCGGTGGCCTCGGCGCTCCTCCCGTTTAATCCGTTAAACAATGGCGTCGGATGCGCCGTCGTTGTCCACGCGTTTCCCACGCCGCCGCCTCTTCCCTCGCCGGTGGTGGTGGCAGTCACAGCGGGGGCGGAGAGTTCCCTGCTGAGTAACTTCGACGACGCACCGGCGGCCTGGACGGAACTCTGACGCCACTGTTGATGCTGCGGAGGTCCGCTTCCCACGACCAAGTAGCTCGACGTCAACGCGGCCAATTTGCTCCTGTTGTTGCCGCCAACGTCCTCCCCACCAACCGGCCGCAGTGGGAGGTAAGCTTGACGCACACTGCGCATTGATCCCTACAGCCCCGCTAAATGGTGAGCGCCTTTGTGAAGCACTCTACAAAACGGCACTCGGCTGGCCACACGATCTCCACAAACGCACATATAAAAAGAGAAGAGAAAAGAAGAGTGAGCGAGGCAAACTTGGCCAACACCTTTGCCTTGGGGAGTGCTTTGAAGTCTGCGCGACAGAAGCCGTTGCCCACTCAGTCATCAGGCGATTGGCGTTCGCCGCAAGGGAGAGAGGGCGTGCGGTGTCATTCACTTTAGAGAAACCAACATTGTTGTGTGAGGTTGCGCCGCACAGAAGTCACACTTATTTACATACAATAAAAAAGCAAAAAAAAAAGGATGGGGGCGGGGGGCAATGAAGCCAAAGCGAAGGCCAAATGACGACGTAACGGTGAAGGAAACAAAATAGCAGGCTAAAGCGGGCAAAGAAAGAGAAAAGCAAAAAAAAAAAACTGCGGTAAGAGAGTGTGTGAGTGGGGTGGGTGGGGGAGAACCGATGGGAATATACAGAAGGAGAGGCGGAAAAACACACATACACATAGAAAAAAAAACAACTCCTGCTACTCTTCGCTTCTTTTTTTTTTTTGCAGTGATTGAGGGAGAGGAGGTAGAGTCCGCGTGCATTGCCGTGGGCAGGTCGGCCAACCGCAGCCGCGGCGTTATGAACCTCGCCCCCAATTCCTCATCCAACCTACTTGCCTCCCCTCTAGAACGCAGAAACATACAAAGCCCGCTGCCCACCCAGAGCATCTGTCCTGCAGCGCCCCCCGCCGCCCACTCTTCCCCATTCTTGCCCCGCCGCCCCCTCGTTGCTCCTCGCAAACGCAATAAAAAAAATATACTAAAGCGAGAGTTTAGTTACTGCGCAGAACAGGCGAAGATAAATATGTGCGTTTGACCCCTGCAGAGCCCTTGCTCCCTCGCCGCTGCCACCGTCGGGAGGTGGGCGCAAGTGACAAGTTGTTGCAACTTGCTGAAGGGAATGAGGGAAGTGCCCGGGGCCGCACCCAAAAACGCACAACTACTTCTTCTTCACTTTTTTTTTTTTTGTCCTCTAAGCCCCGCACGCACCTCCCGCGTGCCCCATCCGTGCCTCCTACACACATACACACACCATGCAACAGCTGGGGGGCTTGCAGAGGTGACAGAAAAGACCACGTCGAAATCTCCCCAACGACACATGTACAAAGCAAGAGAATAACACACAAAAACCCATAACAACTATAAAAGTATGAAAGAGGCTCCACTTTCCTCGGCTCCGGCTTCAAAAGCGGTCAGACGAGGACACACCAGGATTGCCTGGCAAACAAGACGACTTTGTAGCTACTACACTATCATTATCATGTTCTTTTTTTTCCCCCTCTTTTCTTCACAGTTTGTACCCCTGTTAACACCACTTCTGGTTTTGCCGCTTACGCATTGGTACGTGGAATTGTGTCCGCGAAACTTATATCTCATACCTCCCTCTTCCCCCTGCCCTCGCTTGGCGGCCGGAAGCCACGGGAACTTGAAGCAAGACGTCGTGGGGGTGACCGCAGAGTGACACTACTCCCCATGCTGGGCCCTCAGACTGCGCATGCGGTGTCTGCCTTCTTCCTGCACGGAGGGCGAGCGGCTCATTGGCGCATCAGACGGGATCGTAGGCTCGGGGTTGCGCACCGCACCATTTCTCACATGGCCGCTGCTGGCTCCATCTGTAGCCGTTGCGAAAGCACTACTCACGTGGTCGTTCCCATGCCTTGAAGTGCGTGGCAGCGGAGACGTTACCGACACCCTGATCTTCCCCCTCGCGTCGGAGTCACCCACACCTCTCCTTTTCGAGGAAGAAGCGGCAGTGTAAGCATTTCGCTTCGATGGGTCAAATTCGAGGATTCTACCAGATGGCGACCTGACCCCTCCCTCGGCTTCACTTGCGTCGTGCGCAGCAACGTATTCCTCCTCCTCGTCAACGGAGTCCTCCTCGTCGCTGCCGACCTCTCGCTCCGTTGTGGTGCGGGTGACCGTCGTCGTGCGAACCGTCAATACCCCACCGTAGGCAGTGTGCTGCAGGTGCGTGTCAGTTTGCGTCTCCTGTGCCGTGTTGACCACCCTTCCATTCGGAATGAACGTGGTGTTCACAGGGGTCCGTCCCTCCGCATGCATCGGTGGGTACTCCGCCGCGACGGGGAACTCCTCGTGAGGCCCCTCAGCGCCAGGTAAAGGCGGTGAAGACCCCTCCATCACTCTCGTGCTACGTCGCAGCGAAGACGGTGGCCGCTCCATCCTCGATTCCGGTGACAGCCCACGGCCCTCCTCGCCGCGTGGTGCCGCTGGTGACGAGGACCCGTCGCTCACGCTGCGTCTGCCGCCATCCGCCCCGTGCTCCTCATCCGCCACACCACCCGTATCAAACACGCCCGGCACTTCACCTGAGCCATACAGCACGGTGCCCTCCGGCAGGTCGTTCACAAAGTCCTTTAGGAAATCCCTATCGTTTGCTTGACTATGGTACGTCGCTGGACTCCACACATGGCGTGTGACCGGCCGTCCAAGAGCCTCTTCTAGTAGGCGCATCGCCTTGTACATCTTCCAAGTAGCTTGAATCTTCGTCGCCATGGTCTCCTTTGTCTCTTCCTCTACAGCTTTCATAAGAAAGTCCGCACGGCGCCGCAGCTGTATTATCCACGGATGATCGTAATCATACACAACAGATAAAATACCAAGGCAACGGCGCACCAGCAGGAGGGACCGATTGTACAGACGCAAGTCCTCGTATATCTGTGCCAGCTCAATAAGGGCGGGAATGAGCAGCTCGGACTGCCGCCGGTGTCCTATCTCTACTACCTCGATACAGCGCAGCAGCAACAACTCACACGGAGATGCCTTTAACTCGCGTGTCATTTTGCTCCGCAGCACAAAATCGTCCTCAGCCGTAAAGTTCATTTTCATTGTCGCCGGGCGAAGCAATCGTACGACGTTGACTGACGGACCAGCGCGACGGCGTGGCGATTTTGGCGCCATCGACTTGAGAATTTCTTGGTTCAGGCTAAACATACTAGTGTCGGAAAGCACACTACTTTCGTAGGAGCTAAACGAGCTGGTACTGTCCTCCCGCGAGATCATTGTGGGAAGGCCCTTGTCAGCAAACGTGAAGCCGGTGGTCTCGCGCTCCTGCGCGTACCACAAACGTGCCATGCCCACCATGGCCAGAACGTATCTTTTGAGAACCATGTAGATCTCCTTCTCACCGCGGGCCACACGCGTCTCCGCAATTTGAATAGCACGACTGTATGTCGTCTTGGCACCTTCCCCATCGCCTTGGCCAAAGTACACGTCACCCTCCTTTTGGTACACGAGTACCGCGAGGTGGTCAAAACGGTGTGTAGGAACCTGCGCAAGAAAGGGGTAGCACCCACGCAGCAACTGCAGTTTCAGTGAGGCCTTGTCATCAGGCAACGCGTCCACCTCCTTCACGGCACTGAGAATGTGCAACGTGGCAGGATCAGCCTCTTTACTTGTGTCTTGGATTCCCGCCCCGCTAGCGGTCCCGGTCTTTTTGCGCCGCTGATCGATCTTATGCATGGCACCAAGATCAACACCAATATCCCCGTGGGACAGTGGGCGGTTGACCTTTCCTCTTGCGGCCCGTCTCACGGATCCGTTTACGAGCAGCATGGCCTGCGAGCGATCGTGGGGTGGAGCGCTCGCCACGCGTGAGATTTGTCTCCCGGATGACGCGGCTGCCCCCATTGATGGCAATAAGTATATATAAGGCGAGATGCGTGCGCGCTGCGCGTGTGTGTGTGGTAGAGAACAAAAGGGTGTGTGTGGAGCCTCAGTGCTATCCCTAAAGTATTGGTTCCTACTTTTTTATTGGGCTCCTTTTTTTTGTTTAAATTTTCCCCTCCGACTTTTCTTTTCCTTTTTCTGCGCCGTCGTTAGGTCTCGTGATAGCTGCAGAGGTGGCAGTCGTGAGTGGAGGTGGGCAAAGCAGAGAAATAGCTGCAGCAGTGGGCAACGGGGGCGAGAGAGAGAGAGAGAGAGGCAGTGAAGGGAGAGGGACGGCAACAAGAGCCACTACTACAGAGAGGAGGGCAAAGACCGTCGGCCCCCTCTTCATTGGCGGCACACCGCCCAGCATGGGAGCCACCACAGCACGAGAAATCGTCAACGGCGACGTTGGCACCTGGTAAGGGAGGGAGTGAGTTGCTAGCAGTCGATGAAGTCGGATGCGAGCAGCAATTCCGACACAAGATCCTGGTCCTCGTCCGACATTGGGTCGAGCTCCCCAAGAAGAGAGAACTCTTCCGTGGAGTTGGGGTCCCCAATGCTGCGCTGCAGCAAGTACCGACAGACAAGCTCGAGGGTGCGACCGGACAGGGGCTCAAGTGGGATCCTCGGCATCACATTGACGCTATTCACGGCAAGAACCCCGGGAGCCGGTTTGTTCTGTAGCGACTCGCCGAATCCTCCACGATTTGGGAGGGAGTAGATGGCGTCAAGCAAAGAAGCGATCATCTTGCTCTGGCGCGCAGCAGCCTCGGGAATAATGAACTCCATGCCGTCACCGGAGAGCATGCAGACGTATGGAAGAGGCTCAACTGCCAAGGCATGCACTCGCGTCTCTCCCAAGAGTTGCCCCCTTTGCGCGGCCGCACACATGTCACTGTACGTCTGCGGTTGCATCTCAGAGTTCACGGGGAGGTCAAGCCCTCTTTCGTCTGCCATTGTGCTCCTTTCCGAGGCACCAGCAGAAACAAGACGTCAAGAGAAGAAAACGGATTTAAAGCAAAAAAAAAAACGACAAGAAGGAGGGGAGGGGGGAAACACAGATGACGCGAAACGAGAAGCAGCCAATGGAGACGTCATGTGTCCCCCCAACCTCACCTTCACAGACGCAGATACACACAAGCAATCTCGCCGAAAAAAAAGAAGAGACTAGAACTATTTCTACTAACAACCCAAACCTGCGGGTCCATCCACTCCACAGTCGCACGGGCTGATCGCTACAACAAGGGCGAGAAAAAACGACAGAGCCGCAAGAAACATGGGAGACAACACTGCACGGACCGGGAAGGACAACATCCGCACACCACCGTCGCTCAAAAACAAATACTCCCACCCCAAATGTTTTGCTTTCTTGAGTCCCCACCCACTGAGCTGCAACCCAGTTCCCCCTCCCTCACGTGCCGTATCATTTCTCCCATGGTCTCCGTGACCCGCGCTTTTTAGTCTATTTCGTTTACTCTCTTTTCCCTCCTCCACTCTTTTTTTTTTGTCTGAACCCCGTTTTCCAAACGGAGTCTTCTCACGCCTTTTCTCGCGGGATAAAGATGTCGGGGTCATGAAAAACGGTGGGGTTGAGCACCGCTACGCCTCCCTCCTTTTCCAACTTCCCGCGCACCTTTTCCACCGCCTCCAGCAGCGGGGGGTGGCCGAAGGACTCGTCGTACTCCTTCAGCCACCGTCGAAACTTTTCCTCGTTTCGGAGCGTCGCCATCGTCTCGCGAAACACCCACGTGCTCTGCTTATGCCGCGTGACACACTCGCGCAGGTCAATCATGCGACTGCGGCAGTCGTAGAGCACGTCGAGCTCCTGGCTTTCGCGCACGCACGTCATCAGTCGCTGCCAAAAACGCTGGCAGTTGTTTTCGTTGAGGTAGTTCGCAGAAATGTTCGTAATGTCCGACGAGAAGGTGTCGTCGGGCACCTCGCGGGCCCCAAACATTGACATTTTGTCCTTACTATTCCTTCCGGGTCCTTGACCCACACGCACGCATAGCGAAGGAACGGGGCAAAGACAGAAGAAGACGGGAAGCGCAAAGGTGCACGCAATGACAAAGGAAGCCGAGGAGAACACGAAAGGAGGGAGGGGGGGGGGACGGAGTGTCGCAAGGAAACGTGGCGGTCGAACTCAAGTAAAAGAGAGAGACGAAGGCACCACTAAAAAAAAAAACTGTACACATGCGACCAACCAAACCAAAACACGTGGGACAACACAAGGAAAATAAAAAAAGGAAGAAGAAAAAACGGCAGGAAAAACCCATTCAACCTCAGACATATCAGTTGCTGGCTGTAGTTGGTACGCAGTGGGAGTTCAACAATCCTACCAGTTCACGACTAAAAATAATCAAAAACAGATGGACAAGGAAGATAATTGAAAGGGGGACATGAAACTATATCGTTGTATGAGTTTGCGATTCAGGCAATAAATCAGCTGTCAATTTCGCTTTTTTTTTTACTTTTCCACTTTCCCTTTCCCGTGGATCCTTGCTTTTCGCGTCTCTCTCTTCTTTTTTTTTTTTTGCTGGAGAGGGGATGGACTTGAGGAGCTCTTTACCATCTCCTGCCTTGCTGACCACGGATAACTGCTTCATATCGCGCCAAGTTGCGGCGACTACCGCGACTCTGTTGGGACTGTGAGTCCCCCGTCAACAGTGGCCCGTTGTGTCCGCCCCCGCTGCTGCTATTCATGCTGACACGACGTTGACGCTCCACTGGGATCCACGGCAGCGAGGGGTGAGGCGGGGCCAGCAGGGGCGGCGGGGGCGGATTTGGACCTGGGTGGGCGGTGAATCTCCTGGAAAAGGCCGGTCTGTGGCGTGGCGGACACCTATCAGAGATGCCGTTGTGGACCTCCGTACGGTTGCCGCTATTGCTGCTGCTGTTGGTTGGCCGCACACGGCGCACCTCCTCCGCGCGCTGCCGTCGCAACGCCTGCACCACTTGCCTTGCACTACCCGCCACTGCTGGCGTCCCCGTCGGTTGTGGAGGAAGGAGTACATTTTGTATCAATGTGTCACCACCGAAGGTTTGACTCTCCTCCGAGCGAGGGGTGCCACGCGGCAGGGACGTCGAAACGTCGTCCCCACCGCCGTCACTAATGACATGCTGCGCGAGGGAAAAAGGCGCCTCCCCCACAGTACTAGCAATGGCGGGGCTGGCGGCCGCGTCCCCCTCCAATGTGCCAGAGGATGGCAACGATAGCTCAGACCAGTGTAGGGGCGTAGACCATTGCTCCTCGTGCACGGGAAGACGATCCCGCCGTTGCGAGGCGCGGTTGACATTTCCCGCGATACGCAACTCGCTTAAACGCGACGGGGCATGCGACGGCGGCGTTACTGCCTCCTCCGCAAAACGCTCTTCACGGAATGCCCCACCTGTTCGCTGCGGCACAGTCGGCGGTGGTACTGGTTCCAGGTTAACTCCACGATGCGCCGGAGCCCCATAAATAGACAGAAAACTATACCCGCCATTTCCCTCCAACGATGCCTCTCTATCCGTCATGCTACTAAGTGAGACGGGTGAAGGCGCCCTCAACGTTCCTACTGGTTGCGGCAACAATCCCAAAAGCCGCTGCTGTTGTGGCTGCTGCTGCTGCGTCCGCAAGGTCTGCTGCGGGAGCTGCGGGTGACGACTGCGAACCTCCGCGTCCGCAACTTCGACGACCAGTGAAGTCGGTAAACGGCTATGGGCCGGCGCCTCCCCTCCCAGTACGGTGGCAACGCACTGGCACTTCTTCCCCTCCCGCTCCTCTGCACTCTCGCCTGCGCTTCTCCACCATGTCGGTGCAACCACATCCCTGTACTGCTGATCCACATCCTGCAAGATGAAGCGGCAGTTGGGGCACGTTCGCGTGCGTTCAAGCCACTGCTTCAGGCACAAGACGTCAAACATATGTCCACACGGAAGGCGGTACACCTCGCAGCCGGCGGAAAAGGCCTCCTGGCAGATGGAACAGACTCCCTGTCCCTCCATCTCAAGCTGGGCCACTATATCACGGTTTATTTTCATGCGCTGGAGTCTTCCTACTGCTTCCTGGTCAAGAGGAGCCGCCATGCGGCGTCGCTGCTCGCCGAATATCACTTGCATCGCCAGCGCCTGAAGAAGCAAGGGACCCAGCTCTGCCAAGAATGGCAAGGAGGCAGCCGGTGGTCCGGAGCCGTCCCCCGGCCGCGGCTGTCTTCTCACAGGGTCGGGTGGGTCCGCCACGACCTGTCCAAGCAAAAACGTGACGTGATCGCCGCCCTCCGCCCCGTCGCTCTGAAGTTGGAGCACAAGTGGCTGGCCGGGCCCTTGACGCCGCAGCATGTGGTCCCGCACAACCTGCAGCAAAAGGCCGTACTCCTCCAGGGCAGCATCGCCATCACTCCTGATCATTCCCAAAGAAAAAATATACTATTTGGATGTTACCCGCTTTATTCCTGTAACTTCCTTTGGAACCTGCACAGCCCGCACAAACAAACACGCAGACGCTCCGCACACTAGCAATCAAAATGCCACCGTCGCTGCGTGCAAAGGACGCTTATGCGCACCGTATTGTATATATATATATATTTCCTCAACTCACTAAACGCACTACCCCTCAAAGAGGCCCACCGCAGCTACTTTACAGAACCACGATGCTGCCGCTAGAAGAAGAGAGAGAGAGGAAGAGATGCCGCGACTACGCATAACGACACAGACCAAGAGCAGCATAGAAGCGATAGGGACAAAAAAGTACTGGTGGCACGTGTGACTTGAAAATATTAAAAATTCAAGCGCATCAACACCCCGATGCTCTTCGAAGAATGTAGGGGGCAATGATGCGTCCATCCTTCTTGTTTTTTTTTTATGAATGCGTGTGAGGGAGAGAGAGAAAAAAAAAACAAAGGGAGGGAGAGAGGCGATTACAAAAAAAAAGTGTGAGAAACGAGACGAAGATCGCCCAGCAACTCCCACCCGCCTTCTCCCCATGACCAGCCTTTGGGTTACATGCCCGACGCCCAATTGTTTTTTCAAAAAGAATAAAAATGGTGAGATGTACAGAACTAAACAACAACAGCCACAACAACAACAACAACAACAACAACAACGCGCCCTGAAGCGGTCTCGACGTGGCGGGGGCAAGACACACTCAGAGCTACACACAGGAAGAGAGAGAGAGAGAGAGAGAGAGAGGACGTGTGTGAGCTGCAGTGAGAGATCCACCTTCCCAATTACAATAAAAAGAAGAAAGACAAAATGCTCTCGTTTTTCTCCCACCCGTGAAGTTGTTTTTCTTGAGCTTCGACAGCGGCATTTCACTCCATAAGTCACGGGAGACAAAAATAAAACGAAAAAAGAAGTATTAGGCTGGACACACAATGCGTATGTGTGCGTGCGTGTGTGTGTGTGTGTGTTTAATATCCTTGCGTTCTGTGAAGACGGAGGTCAGATTTACAAATCAACCTCCTTTAAAAGAGCCCCGCAGCAAACCACACTCCTTTTCTTATTTCATTTTTTTTTTTTCACGTCCTATGCAATGAGCACACCTACGCAGACGGAGAGGGATAAATTATATATAGCATGGGGCGTTTATCATACAACTCTCGCCTTCCCGCACACAGTGCAGTTTTTTTTTTTTTCGTGTTCTTGCTTCTATTATTTACTCGCCTCATATTTTTTTTTGCTTGTGCATTGTTTTGCTGACGCTGCTGCCGCTACCGCTGCTGGTGGTGTACGTGTGCGCGTGTATTTTTTTTTTGTTATTCCCTTGCAAAGAGAGTTCGCACTCTGGTGCTCCACCACTTTCGCGCCTCTTTGATTTTCTCCATCTCATTTTTTTCCGTGGGGCCCCCTCCAATGGGCCACGGCAGCGTGCGCACAACTGCCGTCGCGGACTCACGCACATCTTCTCTAGGCGGAGAACCACGATTTATAGCGGTTCTTCAACTCCTGCAGCTGCGGATCCGTCAGCTCCAGTGGTTTCTCGTCCTTGGAGAACTCCGCGATGAGGCTCTTCTGCCTTTCGGTGAGGGATTTAGGCAGCATCACGGCAAAGTGAATAAAGAAATCGCCCGTTTTGTTTTGGTTCGGCCGGTGAACGCCACGGCCACGCAGGACGAGCTTGTCGCCTTGCTGCGTCCCGACAGGCACCTTCGTCTCCACCTCGCCCGTCAGCGTCGGGACCCGCACCGTGCCTCCCAGCACCGCCGTCGCAAGCGATATCGGCGTGATGACGTGAATGTCACACCCCTCGCGGTGAAACACTGGATGCTCGTCCACTGTAATTTCCACGTACAAGTTGCCTGGTGGCCCGTTGCGCACCCCAGCCTCACCCTTCCCGGTCACCTTGAGGCGCTCCTTGTTGTCTACGCCCTTGGGAACAGGCAGGGTTTGCACACTGCGGTCCTTCACGATTCCCTTTCCGCTACAATGCGTACACGACGAACGTCCCGTCTCCCCTGTCCCGCCGCAGTGGGTGCAATCTTGCTGCATGTGAAAAAAACCTGTACTCATCACCTTTTTCCCCCGTCCCCCGCAGTGCACGCACTTCGCCTTGGCGCCCGAGTCCTGAAACCCGCTTCCCGCGCACGTGCCACAGCGACGGAAGGTGTTATACGATATCTCCTTGCTGCATCCGTTGACCGCCTCCAGGAAGGAAAGACGCAGCTTAAAGTGAATATCCGCCCCAGGCTCTGGTCCCTGCGGTTTGCGGGCCTTGTCTTTGCCCGCCCCACTCATCTTTTGGAAAATTTCTTCAAAATCGTTAAATGAAAACCCCTGCCCCCCCGCCGCCGAAGAAAAAGGATTGGCACCCGCAAAGGGATTCTCGCCACCAGCCTGCGCAAACGGATTAAAACCAGGACCCGCGCCAAATTTATCTGCGGCACCTGAGTTGCCCGTCATATCGTACATGCTCCGCTTCTGCGGGTCCGACAGCACGTCAAATGCCTGCTTCACATCCGCAAAATCCTCCGCCGCACGCGGGTTGGGGTTAACGTCAGGGTGCAGCTGTTTGGCCTTTCTCTTGTAGGCCGACTTAATTTCCTCCGGCGAGGCATTCCGCGCGACACCAAGCACGGAGTACAAATCCCGCTTGGCATTTGTGGACGAAAAACGCCTCGACACGCCAAGTCCCACCGATCCTGCAGCCGCGGCAACACACGATGTGAAGGCCAAGCAGTCACCACGTGGTGGGGAGCGGAGAAGCCCGCCAACAACCGCGCCGTACGAAAGCGCCGGATTCAGAGCTCGCCTTCCCAAGCGCTGCAATCGAGCATGGCGGTGCCGCATTGTCGCCACCCCTCCCACGCTGTTCCAGGACAAGGACGGATTCCACTACTTCACTCGGATTCGCGCTTTGACCTCAGCCGACCAGCAGACAAGCACACGAGATTGAAACCAACACACAAACAAGAAGAAAAGGAAGAAGTAGAAAACTATTGACTGCCGCAGGAGCCGCCCACCCCACGCCGAGACGTTGGCGGCAAACGCAAAACGAAGGCAAGCAAAGCTCAGCAGCGCCAAACAGCAAATAAAAAGGAAGCTCTAAACAGAGAAACGAAAACCAGCAAACATAAATAAGGTGGTTGTGGCTCACGCCATCAGGTTGCGCTGCGTGATCTTGCCCTTGGGGGTGATGAGCTTGACGTGGATGCCGCGCTGCTGCAGCTTGCCAGCGTCACGCAGCGCCTCGTACTGGGAGCGGAGAATGTCTGTGAAGCCCCAGTACTTGGACATGACGACGATCTGGCGGCCGGGGAACTTCATCTTGGCGCGACGGAGAGCCTCCAGCGCCTGCGGAACGTAACCCTCCTTCGTGCGCATCGACAAGAGGATCTGGCCGATGCGGACACGGGCGCAGGTTCCGTTCGGCTTACCGTAGGAGTGACGCATGCCCGT
>NW_021704589.1:0-14019 GCF_003719485.1 Trypanosoma conorhini | reverse complement strand
GGGGGGGGTGGGGGGGACGAGGCGCCTTTCACTTTCTGCTTTCCCTCCCCCTCCTCCTCCTCCTCCTCCTCCTCCGTTCGTTTATTGTTTCGTTTGATGCTGCCGCGTGTGTCTTCCACCTGTCTGCGGCATTTGTCGTACTGCCCTTTTCTTGTGCGCGGCCGCGGGAGCGGGTGAGGGAGGGAGAGAGAGGGGAAGAGAGACCTTTGGTCGACGCACACATGAGCGCGCATTTTTCTGGGAAGGAGGAGGCCGTCCGTCGCACGAGTCTGTCGTACCTTCTCTCCCCCTGCCGCCCGCGGAGTGCGGGGGAGCAGAAGTTCGTGCGACACGCCGTCTTCCGAGCCGCGACGTTGATGGGCTTCCTTTTCTATTTTATCTACTGCAACCCCGAATACAGCTACACGTACTCTTATCTGAAGGAGAAGTACGGGGGCGGGGGTGGCGAGCCACTGATACCGAAGCTCCTAGAACTAAAGAAGAAAAACGCGTGATCATTGAAGTATGGGGCGAAGGACGCATGAGAGCCCTCAACTTGACGTTGTCTTTGCTTAATCGTAGGGATGAGTATATTATATATATACATATATATATGTGTGTGTGTGTGTATGTGTGTGTTATATATAATATACTATAAGAAAAGACAAGATAAAGTGTGTGTGTATATATATATACCTACGTTAGACTTCTTGGCTCTTTTCAGCAGAAACAAAAGGTGGTTGTGCTGCACCTGTTCAGTTGTTGTTGTTGTTGCTGTTGCTGCTTAGTTCTTGGTTTTTGCTGCCGCTGCCGCGGGGGCGTTGTTGTGTTTGCCCACATTCACATGCTGTCTTGGCGTCATTGTGGCGTGCTGCATGCGTGTTTCGCCTTTTTATTGGACTTCTCAATGCAGTGACAACAGGGCGAGCTGAAGTAGACGGAAAACGAAACGAGGCAAAACGAAAAACGAAAAAACGAAACACTTCTGGGCGAAGTAAAACGCCGGGGCGTGTCTTTATTTTATTTTATTGTGTTTTTATGCGTAAAGTGGTGTGATGTGCATTCTGGCGTTTGTGACGCAGCTGTCGCAGCGTTTTCCGCTTGTGCTGGTGAGCAACCGCGATGAGGTGCGCAGTCGCATGACGCGCCCGCTGGGGGTGAGCGCCTCAACGGGGCTCCTGTGGGCCGCGGACGGCGTGGCGGGCGGCTCCTGGCTGGGGCTGAACGTGCACGATGGGCGCTTTGCCACCCTGACGAACTGCAACCGCAGCCCAACGGCGCCGCTGCGCCTCGGCGACGACGCCGCCATCCCCGCCAGCTGGCGGGGGGCGATGCCGCTTGACGAGGTGGTGCGGCGGATGCGGGTGCGCTCCACGGCTGCCGAGGACGGCGGAACAAATGTGTCGCTGGAGTTCATCCCCCACATCTCGCGGGGCCACATCGTCCGCGACTTCCTGCGGGAGGGGAAGACGCCGGGGGATTTTCTGCCGCCGCAGTCGTCGCCGTCGCACTCCTTTTCCTCGGCGGAGATGGAGCTCATGCGGCTGCGGCCCTCGCTTGCCCCGCCCTACTTTGAAGGCTACAATCTGCTCACCGCGGAGAGCCTGTTTGACTCGCGGCAACTGCGCTTGCTGTACACGACGAACCGGTACGCTGCGGAGCACAAATCCCCCGCCCAACACGGCGTCGTCCATTGCCTGGCGAATAGTTACCTTGACAACTGGAAGGAGCCCAAGTCCGCGTTACTGCGAGAACGGTTTGAGGAGGCGGTGAGCAAATTCATCCCCATAGATGCAGCGCCGTACGACGCGGAGTACGTGGCGGACTCCCTCGTGTCTCATTGCCTCTGCCTTCAGCCTGAGTTTGACCTACAGAAGGAAATTATGGCGGGGAGTCGCTCTCCCGAGGTGCTTCGGGAGTATGAAGACGTACTACAAGCCTCCCTACCATACAACGGCTACAAGGGCGAGGAGGAGCTCAAAAAGCTCTACGGCGAAGGGCTGTGCCCCCCAGTGCACTTCCCGACGAAGTTCTACCGGGATATTGCTAATTATCATGAACGAAATATATTTTGCTCGCATTCCATGTACGGCACACGGACACAGACGGCTGTGGTGGTGGAAAAGCTGCGGGATGGGGACGGGACGATTGTCCATTTCTCGCAGCGCGAGTGTGACGTCGCCGGGGCGCACAAACCCTGGCGTCACTTCGCTGTCCCCTCACCATCGATGTGTTGAAGGCGACGCCGGCGGCGGCAGTATTTACTCACCTTTCCCATCCCCCTCCCTCCCTATCTCTATCTCTCTGTCTCCCTCTCTCTGTGTGTGGGTGTGGCTTGCTCCGGTAGGCATTTACTCTCGAAGGCAATTTCTTGTGTTTTTATTGTCGACATTTTTGTTTTGTTTTTGCTCTTCCTTTGATCCTTGTGGCTGCCGTTGCCGTGGTGCTTGCGTGGTGTTCCTGCATACTTGCGGTGCGGGGGCTTCTTCGACGCCTTTCAACTCCGCTTCTTCTTCTTCTTACTTGTTTTGTTGTGTTTGCGTTTGTCTTTTTCCCTCCCGCCAAGAGGAGGCGCAAAAGGCACAGGCGGGGCAAACAGTGAGAGGCAGAGGCAGAGGCAGAGGCAGCGGAGCCGCGGGACTGCAGGGATGTTCAGCGAGCCGGTGTATCTCTCGGTTGGGGATGAGTACGACAAGCCGCACCCCAAGCCGTCGCCGGGGAGGGACGTGGGGGGTGCCCGGAGCTTCGTCGTCCCGATGAAGCGCTCCCCGCACATCACCGACGCGGTGTTTCAGAAGCCGTTTATTTCCCTCGCCGTCGGGGACGAGTACGTCCCGGTCCCCCCCGGCGGCACCTTCCGCCAGCCGGCGGAGGGGATGAAGGGCGGGACGGTGGTGCCGGTGCCGTTTAAGCCGCCGAGCCGCCCCCACAAGCCCAACGGCAGCGGGACGTACTACGGCACCTTCAGCGAGGCCAGCCCGCCTAGGCACGAGGCGGAGCTGCCGCTGGTGGATATAAAGAAGGCCGGTAGCAACGCGGACGCCGCCTCGGCGTGGCCGAAGCGGAAAATCTACACGAACCCCGGCAAGAAGGGCACCTACGGCTACGCCGGCCTCACCATCGGCAAGGCGGGGGAGGTGCAGTACGTAGCCGACCCCGTCCCCAGCGCCGTCGTCCAACGCTCCGGCAGCCCGACCTCGCAGAAGCCATTTAAGGCGGCCGTGAAAAAGGGCGGATGCTTCGACGAAAGCGAGCATGGCTTCAGCACCGTGTACAGCATTAACAGGCCGTTGCCTCCAAAGAAGCCGCAAATGCCGCGCCCTTTGCCGGACATCAAGCCATGGAGACCCGCAGGTGCGCTTGTGAAGGAAATCACAAAACCACCCGAGTACCAGGAAGACCCGTATGACCTGAAAGAAAAGCGCATCCGCGAGGAGCGGCAGAAGGAGCAGAGCTATAAGCCATGGTGCCCGGCCGGCAATGATCCATACCGCTACATTTATAACTATCCCGTGCGCTTTGATCCCCCTCCCGTAGAATGACAAGGAACCAAATCTTGTGAGGAACGCAGAATACCTTGCAATGACGCCCAACCTTCATGTAACACATGTGTGTAGGTCTTGTGTTGTTGTTGCTGCTGCTGCTGCTGCTGTTTTTTGTTGTTGTTGTTTTACCCCCTCCGTGTGTTTGCTTGAGGGGTCGCCTCTCTTTTTATTGCTGGCCGGCACGGGGGGGGGGAAGAGAGAGAAGAAGCAGCCAATGAAATGGGGTAGGCACCTAAAGACACGAACACGAAACACGGAGGGTACAACGAAAACAACAGCAACAACAACAAAGAAAAAAAAAAGAAGAATGTCACTTTTCTTGCGGCAGCGCTACCAACGAATGGGCAACAGGGAGAGAAGGAGCGAAGGGGAGAGGTTTATGCGTATGCGACCTCCGTTGCTCTTGCCTTGGTGGTAGTTGTTGCTGTTTCATGTATTTTTCCTTCCTCATCGTCTTTTCTTCCGTGTTGCGTTCCGCTCGGCTGCTTTGGCGTGTTTTTTTGTTGTTGTTGTTGCTTTCATCACCGCGCTCTTCCTCGCCTTCTATTCCCGGCGCAGCTGCGAGGGAGACGCCCACGCCTGAAGAAACGACCGCGGCGTGTGTTGCGGGCGCGGAGGTGTGGGCGCCGCAGTGCAGTGGCGGCGAGCGGCAGGGAGAACGCGGAGGGAAGCGCACGAGCAGCACTAGAACATAAAAAAGAAAAAAACGCAAATGGGACTCACCTGGACGTGTCTTATTATGTATATCTGCTTCCCCCAGGGAGGAATGGTACCGCACCTTCACGCACGGAGTACTTCCTTTTCTCTTTGCGTACGTATGTAACTCAACGCCTTTTTTTTTTGCTGCTTTCCGCGGCCTCGCCGTGACGCTGCTGTTCTTGGGGTTGCCGCTGAGCCGTCATGTAGCGACTGTGCCTGCACGCATGCGGCTGCTCGCCCTCTGCGCGGTCTCGCCGTGAGGGGAGGAGGCGCCGCTTCAGCATGTTCGCCGCCGTTTGCCTCATCGCCTCCCTCGTCTTTCCTTCACTTTTGCTGTTGCTGTTGTTGTTGTTTTCTGCTCCTGCGCAGTTTGTTTTGATTTTGAAATTGGGCACGCGGTCTGAACCGGCGCGGAACAATGCCGTTTAGCAAGGCCTGGCGCAACGCGGTGTACCCCGACTTCCGAGACCAGGGCGCGTACATCAACTACAAGGCCAACAAGGACATCCTGCATCGCATGAAGGAGGACATCGCAAACCCGGCCACCCCCGATGAACTGTACAACGCGCTGCTGGAGCAGAAGTGCCGCGTGTATAAGTGGTGCGAAGGTAAGATCAAGGAGCTCCTGACGGTCGCGGAGGCCCTCATGGCCGCCTCCGACTACCTCTCCGAGGAGGAAACCGCCACCAACCTAAGCCTTGTGCTCAATACACTGGGCAGTGGAAGTATGAAGTGCCTGCCCCCCACTGAGGCGCGACTTGTGGCAGACGCCATCTCTCACGAGCTTCTGCGCTTTGTGGAGTGCTGCAACCTAAACACGGACACCATTGAGCACATTATTGGCCGCATGTACCGCTACGCCGTACTTGGGCCCACCGGGGATCGCTGGAACAACATCAAGACATTGTACGACTATCATGAGCTGTCTATTGATGAGATTTTCTACCTGCTTTCAAAGGTGTACGATCGTGTGACGGTGGCAGAAAACGTGCGCATCGGAAAACGTTCCGGGATTCCAGAAGGCACAGTTGGCTCGCAGGTCTTTGACCGTCGCTCGGTGAAGTACTGGGTGCATCTGCAGGACCTCCCCTTCGTCATTGCCCGCATTATTCCCCACCTACCCCACAGCACCTTTAAGGACACCTACAATATTTGCAGAGAGCGTAATATTCCCTTCACGCTAGGCTCCCCCGTCAGCAGCGTGTACTGGGACAACTACGAGTTCCTGCTGTACCACCGAAGGCTTGAAAGACTGGAAGGGGCAACCCTGATCCGCATGCGCTGGTACGGTGACCCGTTGGACCCGGACTGGAACAAGCTCACCCCCGCGGATAGTGTATTTATGGAGATTAAAGTGCACCACGAGGCCTGGAGCGGTGAGCGGAGTAATAAGCGACGGTTTGCACTCAAGGAGAAGGACGTGGACTCCTACGTGCACGGGGACTTGGATCTTAACCCGGCGCTACAAAAGCTGCGTGGCAAGCACGCCTCTGAAAGGGAAATACACAATTTCATGGACCTCTCCACAGAGATTGTTTCAAAGATTGACGCCTACGAGCTCAAACCTGTGATTCGCACGCAGTGTTGTCGAGCGGCCTTTCAGCGCGGAATCGACCAATCGATTCGTGTCAGCATCGACACAGACCTGCGCATGTCCGCGGAGGACTTTGGGTTGGGGCACCACTGGCGGTACAGCGGCATGGACGCGCCTGTGTCGCACTTTCCCTACGCGGTGGTGGAGATTAAACTGCAGTGCGCTGAAAACGAGCGTATCGCGCCCTGGATCGAGGAGCTGATGAGCTGCAGGTACATGGAGAGTGTGCCAAAATTTAGCAAGTATGCACACGGCATTGCATCCTTGTACGGCCACACCCCCTTCATCAAGATGGTGCCGTATTGGATGCATCAGCTGGACATCGACATCCGCGCCTCCACGAAGCCGGAGCAGAACCAGTGGGACCCCACCCTCGGCCTCGCCTCCGGCTGCTGGGAGCGCACGATGGATCGCGCCATCTTTGGCGTTGGGAGCGCGCAGACGCAAACGGTGGGGGCCTCCGAGGCGCGGTTTCTTCCACGCACCGACTATACCCGTATCTACCAAAAGGTGTTGTGCGGCCTCCGCGGCGAGGGCGCTGCTCCGCCTGCGGTTGCTGAAAACGACATCGCCGCCGCTGTCGCTGCCGAGGGAGGGCGCACCGCGGGGAATAGTGGAAGCCGTCAATTACAACTGCAGCCGCCGTTGCCTGCGCACACGCTTCAGTACGATGTGGATAGACGGCACAAAGCCTACACCGCGTTTCACCTCTACCCCTACGCCGAGCACGGCGTGGAGTCGCTGTGTTTCTCCCCAGCGCTTGAAAAGAATGCCGCGGCGGAGGTCTCCTATGGCCGCATCCCGTGGCAGACAGGCAAGCGGATTCGCGTACCACAGAAATACGACCCCAAGACACTGCTCACCTCGGAGCGGTACATGGTGAAGTGGGCGGAGCATGCTACACGCCTGGGTCTGGTGGGGTTGGCTGTGATTCAATTTGGCAATAGCATGGCGCTTCCCGGCGACGTTTCACACCTGAGTTCGTTTTGGCGGGCGCACTTTCACATTGTTTTGGGCACCTCGCTGGTCGCGGTCGCCTTGTTTACTTTGGCGTACGCGTATGTAACGTTTAAGGCGCGGGCGCGGCGCGTGTACGCGCGAAAGAAGATTCGCTACGACGACAAGTTAGGGCCGAGTGTGCTGACGCTGCTTTTGGCCTTCGGAATCTGCGTCACGGCGATGATGCACATCATGGCACGCTACGGCCCCATGCTAACCGGCAACGACGACTTTTGAGAGTGAATTTCGGGGAAAATACGCGTAAATATATATATATATATATATATATATATGTACGCATGTGTGAGTGTGTATGTATTGTAGCAAGCAGGAAGAAGGAGTAAAGAGAAGTGGAGGAGTGCAGGGAAAGTTGGGGGCTAAACGAGGGAATGAGTAAAGAAGAAGGAAGAGCTCCTGAGGCACGCCAACGACGAAGGAAGAAGAAAAAAAATGGGAATTCCTCTGGGGGGAGGTCGCGCACATAGTCTATGAATGTCGGTTTAATTCACGAAACGTTCGTGACGCCGCATGCGTGCGTCTTGGCGAGCTTTTGTTTTTATTTCCCCTTCTCTGTCTTCTGGAAGCACGTGGGCGAGGGGTGTGTGCGGGCAGGCAAGAATAAATACATGGGTGGTTGTTTGCTTCACCGCCTACCTTGTTCCTTTGCCCCACAACTTAATGTTTCTTTCCGACGATGCCGCGTCGGGTGAGGGGAGGAGTGGGGCAGCGTGGGTGCAGTGCCCTCGCCGCCGCCCGGCCGTCAGCACCCTCCACGCAGAGGGACTGCCGGCGGTTGTGCGGGGCGGGGAGGGGCCCCGACGAGATCCCGGCTACCACGCAGCCTCTTTTGGGCTGATTTGTTTATTTATGAGTGTGTGTGTGTGTGCGTGTAGGGGAGGTTGAGCACAATGAAGCGGGCTCTGGACTTGCTCTGTATATCTCTCTCTTTGTGGGAGCAGGGGAAGCAAGGCCGCAGCCAGGCGCACAACTGGCACCGCGGCTCCTCGCTTGTTTTCATGCAAGTCGTTTTATTTTGATGCCTGTTGCGTCATGGATGCGGTGGAGTTTTCCAACGAGCGAGCGAGGGCGAGAGGGAGTAGGGTGCGGAAGTCGCTGACCTGCATGCCGGCGGAATGAGAACGGAGGGAAATAACACAGCGGGATAAGAAAGACAGTTCAACTGTCATCGTGACATTTCACTGTTAAGTATAAATGTGAACTGTTGCGACTCTCGTCGTTGTTGCGTTTGTTTGTTGCTTCTTGTTTTCATTGACTGCCTTCTCGCTGGCGAAGAGGTTTTGCCTCCATTGTTTTTTTTTTTTTTTTCCTATTTAGCCTTCTTGTGGCTCCTTAATGGTCCCTTCCCCCGATGCCTTCCGCGCGTGCCTCATTGCAGCTGGCCCACTCTTCGGTTCTGCGGCGCACACAGACGGGTGGGTCCACCGCATGCACGGATGTCGTCTGTCTTTCCCTCTCCCTGATTCATTTCCTGCCTCGTCTTTCTTCTTCTTCTCTGTGCCTTTTATTTTCCCTTGCCGTTGTTCTTTATGTGTGGATGTTGTTTGTTTGTTTGTTTGTTTTGTAGTTTATTTTGGAGTCTTTGTCATCTACGTTGGTTGCTTGAGTGCAGGGCAATTCACCTGGTCGTCGAAGGTGGGTGCGAGGGTCATTGACGGGGGATATTCTCTGCTTGCTTGCTTGCTCTCGCTCTCTCGCTCTCTCGCTCTCTCGCACACAGTCTCCGTGTGGGTGTGTGGGTGGGTGGGTGTCGGTGCGGATTGCCTTCGCGGCACGGGCGCAGCAGCAGCAGCAGCAGCAGCAGGCGGGCTTGTGGTGGTGGGGGTTTAGTGGTGCAGCATGCTGCGCTTCAGTTGGGGGCGTTTGTGCAGCAGCACACTCGGCGCCGCCTCGCCGCTGGCGCCGGATGTGGCGGCGGTGGCCAAGGCGCAATCCGCGCAGCTGGACGACCTCTCGCCGCGAAAGATTGTGTCTATTCTGGACACGTACATCGTTGGACAGTCGGACGGCAAGCGGGCGGTGGCCATCTCGCTGCGTAACCGCTGGCGCCGCCGCCAAGTGAAGGACCGGGACCTGCGGCGTGACATTCTGCCGAAGAACATTCTGCTCGTCGGCCCCACCGGGGTGGGGAAGACGGAGATCTCGCGGCGCATGGCCCGCATCACCGACGCCCCGTTCGTCAAGGTGGAGGCGACGAAGTACACTGAGGTGGGCTTCAAGGGGAAGGACGTGGAGACGATCATCGAGGACCTCTACGTGAACGCCAAGACGAAGGCGAAGCGCCGCCTGGAGGCGGAGCGGGCGGAGGAGGCGCTCGCCATGGCGCTCGACGCGGTGTACGGCAGCTGGGCGACGCGCCGCCGCGCCAGCGGGAGGGCGAGCGACGAGGCCGAGGACGGCCGCCGCGCCCCCCCCACCGACGTCACGCTGGAGGAGTTCAAGGCGAAGTACAAGACGGAGTTCAAGGACGACCCCGTGACGGTCGACGTCACCCCGCCGCCGCCGAAGACCACTCGCCAGGGCTGGAGCAGGGCGGACCTGGAGCTCGCCGGCCTCTTCGGCTCCGCCCCCGAGATGCGGCTGAAGACGCGGGTGACGAAGCGGGTGGAGGAGGCCGTCCCGCTGGTGATGCAGGACATGTTAGACCGTCTCCTGGACGAGACGCAGGTCAGCACCCTGGCCCGCACTCTGGCCGAGGACGACGGCGTCGTGTTTATTGACGAGATTGACAAGGTGGTGACGGATGCCTCGAACAACGACGCCGATGTGAGTTCCACCGGCGTCCAGCAGGACTTGCTGCCGCTGATTGAGGGCTCCGATGTGACGCTGAAGGACGGCACCCAAATTAGCACCGACAACATTCTCTTCATCTGCTCGGGGGCGTTTCACCTGGCGAAGACCTCCGACATGATCGCGGAGCTGCAGGGTCGGCTGCCGGTGCGGGTGGAGCTGCAGGCGCTGAAGGAGGAGGACATGCGCCGCATTCTTAGCGAGCCCAAGTACAATTTGCTGCTGCAGCAGAAGGAGCTGATGAAGACGGAGGACGTGGACATTGAGTTTACGGAGGACGCCATCGACGAGCTTGCCCGCGTCGTGACGACCGTGAACGCGAACGGGCAAAACATCGGGGCACGCCGTCTACACACCGTGATCGAGCGCGTGATGGACGAGTACAGCTTCAACTGCCAGGACTACGAAGGAAAGAAGGTGGTCCTTGACGCCAAGGCGGTAAAGGACTCCACAGCTGCGCTGCACAAGAACATCGATCTCGCCAAGTACCTTCTCTGATCCCCCAGGCAGGCAGGCAGGCAGGCGGGCGGGCGTGTTTGCGTGTCCAGGCGAGGAAGGAAGAGAGTGGCAGATACAGAGAGAGAAAGAGAGAGAAAGTGAAACCGAAAAGAAAAAAAAAAAAGAAATAAAAATAGACGAAGAGACGGAAATGATGCACGGAAGGAGCAGTGGGGAGGGGAGGAAAAAAACTGAACGGGCAAACGGAAAAAAAAACAAACCAACAAACAAAGGGGTATATGTCGGCGTGTGTGTTGAAAACAGAGTCGCATGTGTGCAATTTGGGTTGCGTCGCCTCCCCTGTCCCTTCTCCTTTTGCATGCAGGTTTGCTTAGTTTTGTTTGGCATCTTCCTCTCTTTCTTTCTTTTTGCCGTGCGTGCGTGCGTGTGTGTTGTAATGCTGGACGTTGTGGTTCTGCGGCCGGACGGCGGCTTCTGCAGGGATCGTCAACGGGTCTCTCTCACGCCCTGTCTCTCTCTGTCTGTGCCTCCATCTCCCCCCTCCCCCTGGCCACTGTCACGCGTAGGTGAACTCTGCGCCGCCGCGCGCAGGTATCAGATGTCAGCTAGTGCATCGCCAACAAAAGAAGGGGAAGGAGGGCGAGGGAAGAGGCGGGAGGGGGCGAAGGAGAAGGAGGAGGGGGAGGGGGTGGAGATGCGCTCCCTCGCTGCACGAGGCGCTCCGGCGCCGCCGCGACGGGCGGTGGCCCCCTGCATCGTCTGCCCCCTGTTGAACCTGGGCAACACGTGCTACTTCAACACCGGGGTGCAACTGCTTGCGAACTGCAACTCCTTTGTCTACGGCCTGCGGAACTCCCCGTTCCGGCACCCCTCGCTCGGCCCCCGCGCCCTGAAGCTTTGCTGCAGCGGGGGAAGGGCGTCGCAGACCCTCTTCCAGGCCTTTGCGCAGCTGCTGTACGACATGGAGTTTGTGCAGCTGCGGGGCCACGAGGCCCTCTCGCCGCTGAAGGCGCTCGACTGCCTGGCGGCCGTGCACTCCGCCTTTGAGGGATACGGCGAGCAGGACTGCTCGGAGATGGTTAGTGTCGTCGTCGCCAACCTCTCCGAGGAGGGGCGACAAAGGGTTGAGTTGGAGGCGCTGCTGCGCTCCTTCGAGGAGGACACCGCGGCGCTTGCGGCGCCGGACGCCGTGGACCGCGACTGCGCCTCGCACTCGCCGCCGATCGTCGGCGTGGATGCGCGTTCGGTGACGCAGGAGGACGCCGTGGGGGTGCTCGTCGGCGGCGAGGCGCGTAGTATGTTCAGCTCCACCGACGTGGTGAAGGGCGACAATCTCCCGCTGCCGCCACCGTTCCCCTGCTCCGCGCAGTCCCCCAGCCCGTTTTTCCCTTTCCCCGGTGATTGGTGGACGTACAACACGCTTCGCCTCATGCAGGCGGTAAACCACGACAATGAGCAGCTGGAACGCAAGGCGAAGGCCAGAAGGAATGAGCCCTACCGCAATACATTTCGCCCACCAATGCTGCACTACAACGGTGTAACGGATTGTTTTACCGGCTACTTGTTGTCGGAGGTTCGGTGTCACAACTGCGGTAGCACGTCCCGCATCGTGGAGGAGTTTTCCTCCCTCGCCATTGATGTTGCCTCCTATAGCCAGCGCAAGCAGTATGCCCAGAGATACCCGGAGGTGCAGCGTGCGGCCGGGGGCAGGGCCTCGGCCCAGCCGAAGAGCCGCTGGCGCTTCCAGTGGTGGAATCCGATTACGTGGTTTCTCCTATTGAAGCACTCCGCGCTTAGCCTTCTGCGCTGGTTCACGCGGCGCATTGAGTACCCCCTCACCTTGAAGGAGTGCCTTGACATCCACTTCGACCCCGTCCTCCTGAAGGGAAACAACAAGTATCTCTGCGACTCGTGTAACACCTTGTCGGAGGCGACCAAGCGAGACTCGCTCCTCACGCTCCCCGAGTATCTAGTGCTGCAGATGAAGCGCTTTGAACATGGGATTTGCTTCAACAAGAAGAAGACAGATACTGTGGAGTTTCCCGTCTCATGGGAAATCGGCGCTGCCGCGAACGCGGATGTGCTGGAGCTCAGTGATTACATGCACGACAGCGTCTCTTGCTCCGCGACGTCCTCCGCGCGGTTTCAGTCATTCCTCGGCACCGACACCGGCACCTCTGCGACGGAGGCGGCGACGACGACGACGACGACGACGAATCCGGGGCAGACGCAGCGCACAATGAGCTCAAACACGGAGGGCGTGGAGGGAGACGCGCCGGGGATGCAGTCCCCCGTCCACACCTACACCCTGGAGGGTGTCGTGGACCACCGCGGCTCCATCATGGGCGGGCACTACATAGCCTACGCCCACAAAACGAAGGAGCGGCCCGTGTGGCTGCGCATAAACGACGATGAAATGGACATCGTGGACGTCGGCGAGGTGGCGGACGCCAATGAGTACCTCCTGCTCTACAAGAAGCAGCCTCTCACCCCGCGCCCGCAGGCCGTGCTGAGTCTCCGTCAGAAGGCGCAGTCCCTCCTCGCGATACCGCCCGCCGAGGGGGAACTACCGCCGTGCGGCGAAGCAACGGCCCGCGCGAAGGACACGGGGCGGACAGACGCGGACGAGGTGGTGTACATCTCCCGCCCCTGGCTCCAGCGGATGGCGTTCATGGAGGAGCCGGGGCCGATTCTCAACCGCCTCTGCTACGGCACCGGGGACCGCGAGGACCACGCGGCCGCCCTGCAGCAGCAGGAGCCTGCGTCCGAGGGCCGACGGGGCCGAAGTGCGGGTAGCTTTCCCGTTGGGTGGTTTTACGTCCCGTTGCGGCGCGAGGAGTACGACGCATTTTACAAAATGTACGGAGGCAACCGCGCGGTGGGGCGGGAGGAGTACGAGGCGCTGTACGAAGCGCAGCGCAAAGTAGTATAGGAAAACAGCAGCAGCAGCCGCACCAAGATGCAACACACACTGCATGTATCTGCGCACACAAGCATGCTTACGGACGCCCAGCAACGCTAAAAGAGCCGCTGACGCCCACATACAAGAAGTGAACTGGAAAAAAAAAAGGAACACATATACACATGGCAAGTAGCGAATTGAATAGACAAAATCAAACAAACTAAACAAATATTGGGTGTTACTGCAACTGTGTTCTTTTTTTTTTATACTTCTTTCCTCGGCATCCAAAGTGGCGCTAGCTACGGCGGGGGTGCTAAGGCTGGACACTGTGAAGAAATTGAACAGCCAGCAGGGACGTCGACGGTTCCTTTTTCTTTTTGTTTTTGTTTTTGTTTTTGTTTTTTTTTGTTTTTGTTTTCCTTCTTTTAAAGAGCTTGGTAAGGGCAAAAAGATGAGCGAAAAGTGGCAGCGTTGGATGCCAAAGTTGGCTGAGGGTGATGCCCTTCACATGCACCGCACTGTGCATACACGCTTGCGCTTCTCTGCATCGAATGGCCGAAAGTTCCTGCAGAAAACTGACGGTACTTCCGTCAGACTTTCCTCTCATTTGTTAAATGTGCGTGGGTGACGATGCTGCCGATAGACGTTGTTTTTGTCCTTCATGCTCCGGTGAGTGAAGCGCGCGGCGGGCGGTGTTTTTCCCTCCGCGAGCTTCGCTGTGGCGGGAGTGCCCGCTGTGGGCCGGAGGAGTCTATCCGCCTTGCACATTTTTCCTTCGTCTTTTTGATTTTGTTGCTGCTTGCCCTCCGGCTCTCTGTCGTCTGCCGCAGCCGGTGTTGCGTTTACTACCGCGTCAACGCAAACTGCGGCAGCGTACACGCAGAAGGTGAGAGACATAAAACGCGCACACACACACACACACACACACACACACACACACACACACACACACACACACACACACACACACGACGAGGAGGAGACGACGGAACGGACGAACGACGCCGACGACGACGACGTACCGTAACCAAACC
>NW_021704587.1:0-14110 GCF_003719485.1 Trypanosoma conorhini | reverse complement strand
TTTTGGTCCTTTTTCCTATTTTTGTTTTTCTTTATTTGTTTCCTTTTTTTTTCTTTCCCCCCCCCCTTCCTCTACTGTGTAGTCATTTTTGTTTCCCCTTTTTTTTGGGTTTGCGGTATATTTCGCCGTTTCCCTCGTGCTATACGCCTGCGTACATACATACCTACACATATATGTATATGTATATATACGTAGGTATGTACTTCTTTGCATGCCTGTATGTGGGTGTGTGGTGTCTGGAAGCAGTTCATCTCCTAGCGTTGGTGATGGGAGTTATAGTTCTCGTGGGCTTGGTGGGGCGTGCGAGGGACGAAGAAGCGGCAAAAGGCGCACTGCAGACATCTGCGTGCTGCATGTTGGTGGGCGTCGTGCGGATCCTGCTTTGTCCTTTTTTTTCCCCCCCTATCCCTCCTTATCCCGCCCTTCAAACTCCATTTTCGTTCTTTATATATATCTCTCTGTGTGTGTGTGTGTGCGTTTTTGTGACCACCGCCTTCCCTTCTCTTGTTTTTTTTTACTTTGTGTCTTTTTTGTTGTTCAAAGTTCTGCTGTTGTCCAGCGGGGCGTGAAGTGTCACGCAATACGGAAGATGTGGTCGTGGCGGCCGCGTGTATTTCTGTATGCATCGTGGTGTATTGTGTGCGTGCGTGGAGGGGTGCTGCGGGGCCGCTGTCTCTGTTTGCCGGCGGCGTGGGTGCGTCTGCCGCAGCAGCCGCGGCTTATGCCTCTATTTTTTTCCGCTTCCTCCTTTTTTCCTTTTTCTTCTTGTCCCTCCGACGGAGGCGTGTGGACCGCGCGACGAGGCCCCCCGGGTGTCCTGCGCCCGCTGCCGCAGCGGCTCAGCTGGGCGCGCAGAGAGCGGGAGAAAACGCGCGCGTGTGTGTTTGTGTCGGGCGCGGGGTGTGGGGCACACACGCAAGGAAAGAAAGAAGTGGGAGACAGAGGCAGAGCGGAGAGCGAGAGAGTAAAGCGGAGGGTAAAATGACACGCGGCACGTGACGACACACTAGAAGAAGTAGTGCGGAGGCCGAATGCATCGGTTTCCCTCCCTTGGGTGCCAGCGCCCGGGCGACTGTGCGAAAGCAGGCAAGCAAGCAGAGAGCGAGAGGGAGAAGACTGGAAAGTAGGCGCGCTTGCCTGCCCTGCATCCCCCGCGCTTTTCAACTGCTCCTGGCATGCCTCTTGTTCCTCCTTTTTTTTTCTTCTGCGATGGGTCGTAGGTGGGGCGCGGACGAGCCTTTTCGTAGCGGCGTGGGCGTTCTCTCGGAGAAGTTGACGGCGGGGCAGCGGCGGCCTCGGACGCATCCCTGCAACTTTTGAGGCGCCTCCCGGTCGGGCTTTGCAGAGCTGCGGCGGCGATGCAGGACACGGCGGCGAGGGAGCGCAACAGCGCCGCGGTGCAGCGGCTCTTTGCGCGGGAGCGTGGGTCACCGCTGACGCCGTGGAAGTGTCCCGTCGTGCGCTGCGCCGACGGGACATTGTCGCCGGGGATGCACCTGAGCAACCAGTGCCAGCTCGCGCACGAAGTGGGGTGCGGGTGTCCCGCCGCCACGGCAGCGGCGGCAGCGGCGGCAACTTCCTCCCCGCACAGCCGCGCAGTTGACTACGGCAACCCCCTCTGCTCCTGCTACTCCCTGAAACGCAGGATCGCCCGTCACGAGTGGGCGACAAGCAGGACGGAACGGGGGAAACTGCAGGGCGGCTCGCTGAATCCCCAGAAAAGCGCGAGGGAGCAGCGGGCCGCGATAGACCACGAGCAGGCGATACTCCGCTACGAGTTGTCCATTCCGCGCCGGCGCGTTGCGGGTCATCTCTTGCACCTCACCGCGGCGCAGCTGGACCTTAGCCAGTCGATGCCCGGCGCCCACACCATGGACCGCCTTGTGGAGCGCAAGAAGGGGTGCTGGGTGCTGCAAAACCCCTACCGACAGCAGCTGCTTCGCGGAGAGCCGGTCATGACTCGGATCATGCACGGGGAGTTCTACGAGCCCCAGCGCAGTGAGCGAAGGGTAACTAATTTCCCACAAGCTAACAAGCGCCACGTCTGGGCGGCGAGCAGCATAAATCACGCCTTGCACTCCAGCAAGAAGGCAAAATGAGTAGGGTGGGTAGAGCACCATAGACGGCGGAAGCGGCTCTGCGCCGAGCTTAGATTGTTTTTTTTTCTTTTTTTCCTCCGCTTCAGCGCGTTGGCCTTCATTCCTTAACTGTTTCCTCTTCTTTCTCCATTCGCGCCTTTGCTGGGCTTCACGTTGGACGGGACGCTTTCTTTGCAA
Organism: Trypanosoma conorhini; assembly: GCF_003719485.1. NCBI lineage: Eukaryota > Euglenozoa > Kinetoplastea > Trypanosomatida > Trypanosomatidae > Trypanosoma > Trypanosoma conorhini. The sequence continues at coordinate 11,834 of NW_021704587.1, read as the reverse complement.
GAAGAAGCTGCGTTGGGAGATGTTGGTTGGAGTTTCCTCAAAAAAAAAAGAGCGAGAAAAAAAGAACGGATCCTCCCTTTATATGTGTGAGGCTCACTCACTCTCTGACTGCGTACTTCGCTCCACATGGGGCCTTTTTGTTTCTTCTGCTACAATGATGCGTCTCAGTGTCACAATTGCTTCACTTTTTCTCGCATTTTTATTTTTATTTTTCGTCGGCTTCGCTCCACTGGCTTGTTGCTTCTCACGGGCCTCAGTGTTTTTTTTTTTTTTAGTTTGAAAGACCTGGCTGCTGCCTGCAAAGACCAGGAAGTGGAGGTGCAGCTTGTGCCCAGTAAGCAGTACACGCAGGCAAGGGAGTACATATATATATATATATATTTGTATAGATAACTATATAACGATATATGCTTATACGTGTACGCGTTTCATGGAGGCTTTAGTATTTACCAAGCGTGCGCGCAGGAAGCCGCTGGTTGTTTTGTATGGAGTAGTGCCTGTATCTTTCGTCGCCGTGCGTGTGGGCCGCGCCACGCTCCAGTCCGTCGCCGCCGTACGCCTTGCTGGGTCTTGTGCGCATTTGTTGTTTGGTGAGGTGGTTGCTTCCAATGCGGCGCTGACTGGACGTGCGCAGGTGGAGGCGTTTTTGTTTCTGCTCTCGCGCGTCTCCGTTTCTTCGCCGCAGAATTTGGTGCGAGGGGTTCAGGCGCTTGGCCGGCTGCTAGCGAGATGCGCGCCTGGGACGGTGGGCAGCACAACGGCCACCACCTCATGGCTGGCGAAGCAGTCTCTTCTGATGCAAGTAAAAACGATTGGCCTCCACGGCAGCGCGGTCTCTGCCCTCGCCTCCACCGCCGTTCAGCTGGGGCTGCAGGGCTGCTTCCTCGTGCAGCGGTCTATCACGGACCGTGAGATCGCAGCGCAACAGTTTTACTACGACGTCGTGACGGCCCTCCAGTCGGGGGCTGCCTCGGTTGCGGGTGGCAGCTGCGGCGCCGTCCTTGGCGCGCTGCTCCTCCCCGGCCTGGGGACGGCGCTGGGCGCCTTCATTGGCTCCTGCGGCTGCGGTTTTTTGCCGTACTTTTTGCGCCGCGATGGGCCTGAGGAGCGGCGGGAGCGGGAGCGGCAAGCTGCGGCGGAGTGCCGCGACCTCGGCAGGCCGCTCGACGTCGTTGAGGACGAGGAGGTCGGCTGGCTGCTGCTCGTAGAGTGCGAGGGAAATTTGCCCGCGGCGTCCTTTGGCTGCATGGTCGGCGACGACGCCGAGTGGCTGACGGAACTCCCCTCCGCCGCCGACGACGACGACGACGGGGCGCGGGGCGGGCGGCAGGTGCCTGGCACCGTGACATGCGGCGGCGGCGGCGAGTTTGAGGACTTTCTGGACTTCGGTGCACCGGAAGAACTGCAGGCCACGTAGCCGATGAACGACGAGAACGGCGGGGGAAGCGACGACTTCCAGTTTCCCCCCCTCTTCCTTTTCTTTTGTGTCTGTCTATGTGTGTGTGTTTCTCCCCCCGCCCCCACCGGGCACGTAGACACGGAGGAGCAGGACAAGGCGGAGAATGCGGCGGGGTGCGCTGGTTTCTCGGCAGTGGGGACGACGAGAGAATAAAACCGGCACGCACGGCACATGCACCCCGCGGCCGCAGGTTGTTTTGCTCCTCCGCCACACGGCGCACCGTGGGTGGAGTCTGCGTACGGTTGACATGCCACCCACTCTTTTTTCCTTCCTCCCCCCCCCCCCCACCCACACACACGCGCACACGCACAGAGGCACGGACAGAGAGAGACGAGGATAGAGGTGTGAAGTATAATAGAAAAGAAACTTCACAGGACGAACTGATCAAGTAGTAAAAAGAAAAAAATAATAACATCCAAGAAGGGTCCGTTGCGTGTGTGTATGCGTGGGAGGAACGAAGTAGTATCTTGGTTAGTGTAACTGCTGCGGAAACGCGAGGAGATTTATAGTTTCGCTTTCCTAGCCTTTCTAGTGATGTTAGTAGTAGTAGCTTGCGGCGGGGGTGGGTGGCACGCCGGTGTGCCAGCACATATATACACTGTGGGTGTGCAAATAAGTGAGCGGCGAGGCCAAAGCGCGGGGGAACGTCATACACGTTTTTAATATGCACTTCTCTGCGGGTCTTGGGGGGGGGGACTGGGTTGTTGTGCCCCTTTTATGCATGCAGGCATATACGTTATTCATATACGTGTGTATGTGTGTGTCTCTGTTGCACGACAGTTTCTGAATGTGAGTTTTTTTTCTTCTTCTTCCTTCCCCCCTCTCCCCTCCGCTTTTTTTGTTTTGCGCGTTGTATTCACGCATTCTTTTTTTTTTTGTCTCCCCCTGTGCGTTCTTCAATTATTATTATTATTATTTTTTCGCTTGCCTGTTTTTCCTTTTTTTCTGCTTGCGAGTTGTTTTCTTTCGTAACTCTCCCCCGCTCCACTTCTCCCCTCCCCCGCCCCGCCGCCTGATTGAGGCGCCTCCCACCCACCCCCGTCCCCCTGTTGCGTCCTTCCCCCATTTCTTTTTTTGTTTTTAGTTTTCTGCTCGGCCCTGCCTCGGCGGGCCCCAGTTGCGGGCGCATGCACCGGCATGTACCGGGAGGAAAAGAAAATCTTATGTATTCCCTCCGTCTGAGTTCTCTCTCTCTTTCTGTGCGTGTCTGCCGACAGGGTCTGCGGCCTCCCCCCACTGCCCCCCCTCTCCGCCACTGCGTGGAGGGACGCTGCAGTGCATGAAACCTTCCGCTGCCTTTTCGTGCTTTCAACATGCTTATGTCTAACATTATATATGCACATTCGCTTCTTGTTTCAGGCGTGGGGGAAGGAACCGCCAAAGTTGTTTTTTCCCCCTTTTTTCTTTCTCTCTATTAGTTGTTGACCCAACTCTGCGGTTGGTCTCGCGTGGTATTCCCACCGCGTGCGTACCTACGTGTAGATACACACACACACGCGGACAGGCGGATAAGTTTTTAGTTTTTTTTTTTTTGTATTGCGGTAGCTGCGGCGCATCGGGCGCGCGCATCTCTGTGGGTGGTGTGGGTGCTATCGCCACTGTGTGCGTGTGCGTGTCGGTCCCTTCGCGCGGCCCGCATGATAGCCGGCCTCTCCACTTCGCCGACCTCGAGCAGCGAGGGCACCCGGTTTAGCACGGGGCGCAGCAAGCGCCACCTCTGCAGCGATGCCTTTCTGCGGGAGTACCTAAACACACTGCCATCCGACTTTGAAGGCGACGCCTGCCCTCCGCTCCTCGACGAGGAGGAGCGGATAGAGCGGGAGCTGGCGCAGCTGGACCGCAGGGGCCTTAAGGACCGCGTCGCAAGCGCGACACTGCGCTGCGACGAGGCGCTCATCGACTTGCTTGAGCAGGAGCAGCTGATGGGCAGCACGCTCTCGGAGGTGCGCCACCTGGAGTCTCGGCTGAGTGACATGGAAGACGAGGTGGAGACGCTGCGGTTGCAGTTGCAGGCGTCGGACGACTACGTTGAGGCACTGCTCCGCGAGAAGGCAGACGTCTGGCGAAAGTTGACAGAATCCAAGCACGAGTTGGCGAACGTCAGCGCGAAGGCCGCCCGTCTGCAGCGGGACCTCGCCGCCACGACAGCGCATGAAAAGCAACGCCTGAGCCCTCTAGGAAACACGCCCCGTGCTGCCTCAGCGGGGGGGATGTCTCCTGCCCCTGTCTTGCGGGCGCACTGCTCCTTGGCGGAGCGGGGGCAGGGGCGCGGCGGGAGCGGCGTCGGAGACGGCGGAGGTCTGCAAAGTGGGCCCGCACTTAACCGGACTCCTCAGGGGGAGAGGCGTCTTGCGACTGATGTTGCAGGGACGACGCCGACGGGGACAACTGCCGCCGTGCCGCCGCTGGAGCCTGATTCCCACACGCCTGCTGCCCGACAGGCGAGTGCACGCGCACTGAGCCCGTTTGCTGCGGGCGCTCTGCAGGAAATTGAGGCAACGCAGGGCGAGGGAGGCAGCCTGCACAACGGCAGCGCTGAAACCATTGATTGGCGCAAACGCTGCCTCGAGTGCCAGAAGCGGAATGAGTTTCTGGAAAAAGAACTCGCCAAGGCACAAGGCTCCAGCAGCGGGGCTTCCAAAGAGCTGACTGCACATTTGCTCCAGAGTGAGACGTCGCATGATCCTGCCTTTGCGCAGGAGCTTCACTCCCGCCTAAGGCGCACCGTGGCGGAGCTGCGGCGGGTAGAGGGCGAGCTAAGCGCGGAGCGTGAGCGGAATCACAAACAGGGTAAACTGGAGACGCGGCTGCTGCAGGACGTCGCCCTCTTTGCACGAAAACTGCGCACCCACGAGAATGCAGAGAATGAGATGAGGGCCCGGCGGCGATCGGATTTGAAGCTCACCCGAGAGGAGTTACTAGACGAGTTGGGTCGCTGTCGCTCGACCATCAGTGGGTTGACGGCGCAGCTCGCTGCTTCTAGCGCCGACGAGTTGGAGCAGCCGCAGCAGCAGCAAGCAAAGAGCGAAGCGAGCGTAACCGAGGAACTCGTGTCTGCGCTGGAAGCGGCTCTCACCGCGAACAAGGCCCTGCGGGCAGAGAAGGAGGTTGTGCTTTTGGAGAAGAAGGCGCGGGAGGAGTCATACGAGACGGAGCTGCGCAGCCGCGTTGCTGAGATGGAGAGGCTGACTGCCGCGCTGCACGAGCTGCGGGAGCAGGCAACCCTGCTGGGGAGGCAGCGCCCTTCCACCGGTGCCTCGCAACGGTGTCTGCCCGCGGCTGGCAGCCCAAAGAGCCCGACGGACAACGACGCGGCGGGATGTGCGAGGACGCCGAAAACGTCTTGACAGAGCGCGGCGCTCTGCGGCTCCACGGAGGTGCGTGCTTCTGCGACGCTCCTGAGGATGCTGGTATGTTTTTTGTCTTTTGTTTTTTACTTTTTCGCCCATGCCATTTTTGCCTCTCGGCACCCTCCCCGTCGGGCGTCTCTCTCCGTTGACGGCCGCGCCCGACGCCTCCCAAATGCCCCGCGTGCGAGTCCCCCGTTTCGTGCTCCGCGCCTCTTTTTTGACTCCCTCTCCGTCGTGACACGCGCCGTGGCGTGTCCCCAGCAGCGACAATGCGATACTGCCTTCCTCCCTTTCTTGGCTCTCAGCGGGGGGCGGGGGGAATCGGCACCGAATGTAAAAGAAAAAAAAAGAAACGAAAGCACAACGGGGTGAGTGCGAAGGGGGAAAACCGAGCGGCTGGGGCTTCTCTGCGCCGGGACCCCGCTGCGGGCGGGGTCGCTTGCGCGTGCGTGTGTCTTTTTGCGCCTCGAAACGTGCAGGGGCTCGTTGATGTGCCTGGATGACATGAAGAGAAGGGCAGTAGAAGGGAACAATACGCACGCGAAAGAAAGAAGAAAGAAATACAACAACAAATGCGTGGGTTGAGGCGGGGTTTGCTCGGGCTACGCCGCGTGGAGTTGTATTCCTACGTAGCACGCTACCCGGCAACACGCTTGTTTTTTCGTGTTGGAAAAGGCGGGGGGGTTGCTGGTGTGCAGTTGCCGCGTGTTGATGCGACGACCTTTGGCCGCAGTAATGGTACTGGTCTTGTTGCTGTGGCTGACGGGCGGCTTCGCGGCTACCTTTTATTATCATCGGTTCCTTGTGTGACTCACAATTTCCCGACGTCACTGCGACTATGCCCCTTTTTATTTTCACAGCGGCTTTTGCGAGTCGTTTTTGTGCTTTACGGATTGTTGGCGCTTAGGCCGCGTCCTCCCTTCCTCCTCATGCGAAGAGATTTTTCTTTTTTATGGGTCTATGCCCTTTCCCTCGCCTGTTTCTCTCTATCTCCCTCTTGCAATGCGTAGATATGTCAATGTGTGTGTGTCTGTGTGTGTGTGTGTCTCACTGTCTTCCGCCCCGACCGCTTCCGCGGCGGGAATTTTTTTTTTTCGTCTGACTCTCGCTTTTTTTTTTTTGGTCTGCCGCCGCGGAGGGAGCTGCAGGGGCGGGTGGAGGACACGACGGGGGAGGCGGGGCCTGCATGCATTTCCCGCTGGAGGCATCGCGACGTGAGAGGGGCTTCTGGCGCGCGTGGGTTCCCTCCGCCGGCGAAGGGGAGGGTGGCCACACAAACTGGCACTCATGCAGGCAAACGGGCCGTTGGCGGTCGGCCTCCAGCGTCTCCTTCCGGGTCTGCCGGAGAACGCGACGGAGGGCGCCCTTGTGGATGCCCTGCTACGCTGCTGCCAGGAGTGGGGCGTTACCGCAGAGGCGGAGCTGTTGCTTTTGCTAACAAGCGATCTACCGTTCGTGCAGCGGCGAATAACGACGGCCGTGCAGCGGGGACAGAGACGGCAGTCATCTTTTCATGCCGCGGAAGTTCAGCATTTTCTTCAGCAAGCGCTCTTGTCTCTTAGCAGGCAACATCTTCTTCAGAAGCATGGACTAACCTCTTTCGAGTTGCCAAGTGTCGACGCCGGCCTTGCAGCGATATCGCGCAGTGTCGAGGATTTGCTTTTCCCGCCGGATGCCGAGGGGTTGGCGCCAGTCAGAGCGATGCATGACGGGGCTTTTTGCTTCACCACGGGGTGCCTGTCTCTAGACCGCCTTCTCAGCGGCAGTAGCTGCGTTGCGGGGAAGGGCGCGTATGAGGGTGGGTTTCGTGCTGGCTTTCTGTCCGAGTTGTACGGTGAGGCGGGCAGCGGGAAGACGCAGCTCGTTCTTCAGAGCCTCCTTCAGTGTGTGGCGGAGCACCTGTGTGAGCCGTGGACGCCGTCGGCCACACTTGCTCGGTGCCCTGGCGGACCCACGGCGAGAGGGGCGACGGCGCTGTACATTGTCTCCGAGGACTTTCCGGCCGCGCGGCTCGCGGCGCTGGCTGCCGGGGCCGTGAAACGGGCGAAGCAGAAGGCGCTCCGCCTCTCCTCGCACCTTCCACCGGCGACCGTTGATAGCCTAAAGGCGTCCCTGGAAGACTCGGTGACGGTGAGGGCGGTTTTGACGGGGCTCCACATCCGTCGCGTGGGGACGCTGGGGGAACTCGTGCGTCTGCTCCGCGACGGCACCTTGTCGCGGGCCTTTCATGCCCTGGGGGGCCGCGGGATGGTGGCGGTGGACTCCATTGCGGGGGCGGCTGCCGCAGGCGGCGGCGGCGATGAGCTGGCGGTGGAGGTGATGCTGGCGGGGACGCTGCTGAAGACGTTTGCGCTGCGGGAAAACGCCGCCGTGCTCGTCACCAATCAGGTGCGCGCAGTGCTCTCCGCTGGGGCGCAGCGGCGGCACGGCGGCAGGGAGGCGGTGGTCCCCGCGCTCGGGATCCAGTGGTCGCTGGCGCCGCACGTGCGCATCCACCTCCAGCGTCTTCAGGGCGCGGGCGGCACGACGCACCGACAGCTTATTGTGCTCTCGGGCCCCTCAAATCCGCCTGTTTGCGGCGGCTACACCATCGACACGGATGGCATTCGCGGCGACTCGTGAGGCGCCGCGGAGGTGGACAGACCTTTGCGCCTTTAACAGAGAAAGGAGGAAGGAAAGAAAGCGATAGATGGGGTGCGTGAGTGTTTTACTGCGGACGGAGCGGGGCGCTGCGACTTTTTTTCTTTTTTTTCCCCGCGTGGACGCCGTATCGCGTGCCCATTTATGGAGTGGCCCGGGGCGTTGCACAGAGTGAGCTGCAGGTGTCAAGGAGGGAGAGGGGGGGGGGGGTTCCCCTGCCTTTTTTTTTTAGCTTTGGTTTTCGTTCCTGGCAGCGGTGTCTGCATTGTGGCCAGCACCCCTGTTGGTGGGGGCCGCTGTGTGTGGAGCTGTGCTCCAAGGGCGAAACTTGCCGCACCGCTTCTGTGGCAGGGTGGATGCGACGCAGCGGCGGTGGTGGTGGTTGTTGTTGTTTCTGTAGCCGTTAACGGGACTCTTTAAGACATTCCTTGGCGTGTAACTTTAGCCGTGGCAGCGGAAACGGAGTCGAATACGAAGCACGAGCGATCCTGTTAGTTTTTATAGATGGCCTCGAGAGGAAGCGTTTGCGCATGCGTGTGAATACGTGAGTAATTTATAAAACGGGGGAACCTTTCCGTTTGTGCGCGTTTGTTTCTTCCTTTACTTATTTTCTCCTACAGACCTTTGCCACTGAGGCACTTCGCCGTGCGTGCGACTCCTGCTGCATCCTCCGGCCCCGTGGTGTCGGCCGGTTGCTTCATGCCAACTGGTTTTCCTCTCCCCGCGCATGCCTCTTTAAAAGCGAGTACTTTGCAGCGCGGTGAAGAGGCTCCGCCGTCTCTTTCTTTCTCTCTCTTTGTGTGTGTGTGTGTGTGTGCAATTTGTGGGGAAGCGCGCCCTCCTGCCTGCGTTTATGCCGTGAGATGCGGGAGATATTCTCACTCCTGCTTTGCTGCGCCGCTGCCTGTTGGCTGGCGCCGCCGCGGGCGGTGGCGGCGGAGGGAGGCCGCGGCTCTGAGGCCCGCCTGGTTGCCTTCGGCGACCTTCACGGCGACCTCTTTCGCTGCCGCCAACTGCTGCGGCTGGCCAACGTCACCGACGCCAACGACCGCTGGATCGCTGGTTCCTCCATAGTCGTGCAGCTTGGCGACGTCGCCGATCGCGGGCGACACCCCCACAAGATTTACGACCTCTTCGCCTCCCTGGAGCAGCAGGCGAAGGCGGCGGGCGGGGAGTTTATTTTCCTTATCGGCAACCATGAGCTGATGAATCTCTTGGGCGAACACAGCTACGTGCACCCCGATGCGATGGCCGCATTTGGCGGGGCGGAGGCGTACGCCGCGGCATTCAGCCCACAGGGCCCTTACGGCTCTTACATCCTGCAGCACCCGGTGAGTGTGGTGCGCAAGGGGGTCGTGTTTGTGCACGCCGGTATAACGCCGGCGTACGCCGCGAGGGGTGTGGGATATATCAACGCCGAGCTCACTAAACACTTTTCCCGCGAGCGGCACCACACCGCCTCAAAAGACACAACAAACGGTGAGGAGCACCCGTTCAGTGACTCGGACAGCCCTTTGTGGTCTAGGACCATCCTTTCTGAGGCCAAGCAGGGCAACTGCTCCCTCCTGCGTGAGTCGCTGCGCTTGCTTTCAATGCAGGAGGTCTCGGCGGGCCGCTTGCCGGTGCACATGATGGTTGGCGGGCACTCCGTCCAGGCGGGGGGCGCCATTGCAGTGGAGTGCAACGGCAGTCTTGTGGGGGCAGACGTGGGACTGAGCCGCTCTGTGTACCTCAGCGCTGGATACGTGGCGTACGTTGAGTTGGTGCCGGACGCGAGCGACCCGCCGCGCCTCGTCGCACAGCCGCGGTACCCGTTCGGCAGAGGCGTGCGGGCCCCCGCGCCGTCGCTGCTCGGCGGCCCCGTGCAGCCGCCACGCTGCACTCAGGCCGTCCGGTGCCCTTCGCCAGCGGGAGGGGGAAACCGGGAGTTGGCGGCGCTTCCTCGTGCCGGGCGAGGGAACGAACGCAGCGGCAGTGCAGGGCTTCTTGCGCCGCACTACCATCTTCTCTTTGTGCTTGCGGGCCTTTCCCTCGTCTGCCTCGTGCGACTGCGGCGGAGGCGACCGACGGGCGGCAGACACCGCGGCGTGTGTGGGCACTGAGTCTCGGCCACAGCAGCCTCCTCTCCTCCCCCGCAGTGCGGCCAAACTGGCGGAAGCCCCCCACCAAAAAAACAAGCAAAAAAAACCGAAAAAAAACGACAAGAGAAGTTCTCCTGTGAAACGCAGGCCCAGCGGGGTTGCCGTCCTTTTTTTATTATTCCTGTTTGCTTTTTTCTTTGTTGCTATTGTTCTGTTCTTCCTCCCTCCCTTTTCCTGCGGTTGAGGGGATCTCTCTCTCTCTCTTTCTGCGGTGCGGTGCCCTGTTGACCCCCTCCCTCCTCCTCCTCCTCCTCCTCCTCCCACCCGCGGCGTCGGCCGCCAAACGAAGAGGGGCATCGCCACACCCCACAGGAACGCCGCAGCGTCGCTTCTCAGGCGGAGGAAAATGCTCTCGCAGAATGTGTCCAAGACGACGGTGCCGTCGTACTACATGATCCGCACCAACCTCCCGCAGCGCAAGCCGCAGAACCAGTGGGAGGGGGTGTATTACTTCAGCGGCATCACCAATCGGCAGCGCCACCTCGTCTTGCTCCAGCGCAAACGCGAGCGGGAGGCACACATGCGGGCGTTCAGTGCCTCCTGTGCCAATGTGCTGCGGTTGTTTGAGGGGGACACTCAGCAGCAGCAAACGGCGCAGGCGCCAGAGCTTTCCTCCCCGCGCGGTCAACTCGATCTGGCCACGCGTTTGGCGCAGCACGGGCTTTACCAGCAGGCAAGCCACATTGTAGATGAGTTGCACCGACGGCGTGCACTCGGCGTGAACCACTATACTCTTCTCATTGACGCACTTGCAGCCCCTCGTGTGGGACGGCGGATTTTGCACTGCAGCGCACAGAGCGACCCCACGCTCACGTACAAGTTACTTGGAGACGATAACGGCGAGGAGCGGGCACAGGAGGCGTACCGGTGGTTTGACATGGCGCTCGCACAGCTGACGGCAGAGTGCCGGATGGGCGGTGATGGGCACTGCCCACCGCAGGCCACAGCGGCTGCCACGCACCTGGTGAACGCGTTGATGCGTACGCTTTTGACCTGCGGCTACACGCATGTCGCCGCCGTCCCTGACGCGGTGTACGACCGCATGGGGATGATGGGCATTTCCCCCACAATTAGCACCTACGAGCTGGTGATGCTCGCCCTATCGCTGCAGGGAAACATGCAGGAGGCAGAGAGCGTCTTCTCCTTCCTGCGCAAGCACCACAATGAGCACGTGACGATTGGCAGCTTCAACGCACTTCTTTTAGGGCACCGCGAGGGTCGGCAGTTTGACCGCTGCGACGCCATCTGGCAGGAGCTTGTGGACCGCCGGTGGCCGCGCGCCAACGTGCTGACGGCGGAGCTTTACCTGCGCAGCATCGTGGACCACTCCTACACACCCACGAGTGAGCCGCTGCAGCGCTTCGGGAACATCAACGTGGTTGAGAAGAAGAAGGTGCCGCTGGTTTTGGCGCAGATGGACGAGCTCGGCATCCCGCGCGCCCACCTCTCGCGGCCGCTCATGGATGAGGTGGAGGACGCCTTGCGCAAGTTCTGCATCTACAAGTCACGCTTCTACGAGTGGGGGCGCGCGGTGAAGCAGTTCAACTTCATCGAGTTCCGCCGCCGCAACGGGTGGATGTACGACCTGCACCTGATGAAGAACACCACGAAGCAGGTGGGGCCGCTGCGCGACTTCAACCAGCCAGACGCCGTGCAGGCAGCCGCGGCCACGGTGGAGCTGCCCGCGTTCTTCAACGAACGCCAGGCGTGGGAGAGGCCGCCGCTGGAGGAGACGTTGTCCGTCACGGAGACGAGGGAGCGCTACGACGACGTACGCGCAGGCGACATCTACGAGGACATCACCCGCGGCCTGCACGACCGCTCCCCGACGTGGATGAACGAGGTGCCCGAGACCCGCTACGATCGCCTGTACGGCGTGAATCACCCGGACATCGCAAAGATTGGCATCCGGCGGCACCTGAGCGCGGAGTACGTGAACCGCAAGGAGGTCGTGGAGCGTGACGCGGCCCTCATGAAGAAGAACTTGAGCAGCGGCCGGCGCCTGCGGCACAAGGTGGAGTCGTCCCGCACACACCGCAACGCTGGCTCACTGGGCGGCACCGCCGCCTCCACGTCTGCCTCACGGTAGACGGTTGGAGACCTTGCCGCCTCACACACACAGAGAGAAAGAGAGAAGAAGTGAGAGGAGGAGAGGGGGGGGGGATGACGGAACCCATGCATATATATATATATATATATAACTGTGGTGAACCTGTTTGTAACTTGATAGCAAAAAGAAAACAA